>NC_056737.1:1350695327-1350995327 GCF_019279795.1 Protopterus annectens
ACTTCTGTTTGTTTGATGAAATTTTAAAAAAACAGCCTTAAAGTGTACTATGAGGATTAAAGTATCAATTTTCATCAGATTTAAAATCAACTGAATACTGACAGGAGAAAGCATTGTAGTAAGTCACATTTACTAAAGATACCCAGTCCTCTTCTACAAGACTTTTTCATGTAACCGTTAAAAGAATCATCATTGTAGGAACATCACATAAGGTGAAAATAGTTGCTGAAGATGAATTCCTTGAGTTAAAATATTGTTATTAGCAATAAAATAGTACATACTTTAGGCAGAGACAAAGGAACATTGAAAGAAACAAAACATTCACCTTTGGCAGGTCAAATACTTACAAAACAGAAAACCATTCCAACAGCAACAGATTCTACTTTTTAGTTACAAAACCATAATGGAATACATAAGCTAGATGTGTGAAAAAATCAGCTTAATACAAAAGTATACAGAAGTCCCTCAACTAAAGAATGCAAGATATGTAATAGAAATTACTCTGTGTACTGTAGCTGCACATGTTTGCCCTCTCATGTACCCAGAATTAAGTGTTACACAGTAAGTTATTTCTAATGACACCAAAAATTATGGCCATTCAACAATCAAGGGCTGAAACAAGGACAGGCAAACCAAGTTATGTTGAGGCTACATCATCATACTCCCTCTAAATCATTGGTTTCCAAACTGTCAGAACACTCAGGAGGGTGTCATGCAACAATGTTTGGGATATCACAAACATATTGATCTTAAAAATCCAAGTTGGTAGGTAATAAACTGGAACAGAATGAAGAGAGAGAGAAAAAGAAAATATTGACACTATCCCCTGCATGGTTAGCACTTTACAACTCTTTCCTCTGTGTGGTAATGGTGAAAAATATAGTCAAGTGACTGCTTACTTCTTTTCATGGGTAAATAGAGTTTTTGCATGTTCTACCACCAATGTACTACTGCGCAATTATGTGCACACCAATGTAGTTGATTTGTTGTTCAGTCATATGTTGGCTGTACGCTACAGTGCAGTAGTGTTTGGTTTTCTGTTATGTTTACAACATGATTATTTAAGCAATAACCCACGCCTGGGTTTACCCACTGTTGGTGTGGTTTGGTCACGAGGGCGAAGCTCGAATGGCCAAACAAAGATAACCGTGGGTAAATCCAGCATTCCCCACACCCAGAAGTGGGTTATTGCTATTATACAATGACATTACTTAAGAAAAAAATACTTACTTTTCTTAAATAATGGCATTGTATAATGCCTCCTTGCTGCCCTTCTGCAGCAGTCCAGTATTCTGCGGCAGTTCTGATGTACTGCGCATGCGTATGGTTACGCAGTACATCAGAACTGTGTGTGTGAAAGCAATGGAGAAAGGACGATCTCCGTTGCTTTTAAAAACTTGTCTCGCTATGTTAAAAGAGTTTAACATAACGAGATAGCTTTAAAAAAAGCAACGGAGATTTTCCTTTCTCTGTTGCTTTTTTAAAACTGTTTCGCTATGTTAAACGAGTTTAACATAGCAAGACAGCTTTAAAAAAAGCAACGGAGAAAGGAAGATCTCCGTTGCTTTTTTTAAAGATATCTCGCTATGTTAAACTCGTTTAACATAGCGAGATAACAGCAACGGAGCTCTTCCGTTCTCCGTTGCTGTCCAAAAAAAAAGGCATACTAATGGAAAAAGTCTTTTCCATTAGTATAAGTCTGATTTACAACGTGCACGCTGACCAATTAACGTGCATGTTTTGGAATATTAATGGGGGGGGGGGGTCGTTGTATAATTTACATTTTGGAATAACTTTCTGCTACTGCACTAGTTAAGAATACATTTATTACCATAGAGGGAGAGAGAGCCTGATGATTCAACAGCAATCAGTGACATCAAAACACATGTTTATGCTTCTACAATTAAAACAGCTTTCTTCATCAATAGTCAGTCCTGGTACCGATTTACAAAAAAGTAAAGTATGTTTATACATTGAGAGGTACATGGTCATCAGAGAAGTTTGTGAAGAAAAATGGATAATATCAGAGCAGTGCCAGACAATCTCTCATCTATTTTCTGTGAAGTATAGCCACTTCCATGAAAATGTATAAATTATTTCAAATATATGTTGAAACATAGAACACACAGTGGTTTATGTGCTAAGCATTTTAACACTAAAATGATATTGCTCTCAGTTGATGAGAAAGCCATAACGTCATCAAATTGTACTACTGTAAAAACTAGAAAACCATAACGTCATCAAGCTGTGCTACAGTAAAAACTATCTTCAGCCTTGATTACAAAGCTGAAATTATGAAGATTCCTCTGATTAATTCCACAACTGGGTAACACACACAACATATCTGAAAACATTGAAAATCTAGTGAGAAAAGCCTGGCTCCATGCTACAAAGGGTTAGAGACCCAAATGTGAGAGCTGTCCTCTATCGTCAACCCACTGAACCTCTTCCGTAATACCCCACTGGAGGTTTGCTAGTAGGACCATGGAGAAACTTCACTGAACCACCCAAGAAGGATTTCTGAATGACAGCTTCTTCTGCTCAATCTTCAGCCCGGTGATGGGGAAAGAATGGGTTAGCTGGTTTGGGGGGGGGGGTGATTAAGCAGTGGGAGGCAAAAGGAAAATTTAGTCAGAAAAATGGGAGGGAAAAACAATACACTTGCAACTCAAACTGACAAATCTACTGATGTTAAATGACTTGCTCAGTGTTTGGCTTTCATACATATGACTCGAAAACTTAAAACTTAACAATACTTATGCTACAAATAAATTTCCCTTAATGTAAGAAAACATATATTTGAGGTTTTAAATCACTATATAGGTAAGTACTAGGCTAGCGGCCCTTGTGGGACATATTAAACATAGCCAGTTTCCTTTCTTGTGACAGAATTAACCTACACCATTTGGTTAGAGGCTGGCCTTACCCATCCTATGGTCAATAATTATACATTACCCCTACTGAGAATAACTTTGATAATGGACAATTTCAGGGATCCATGCATGGGACTAAAGCATTTAGGAGTACCCTGACCATTAGTAGTACAGGGGACAGTCCCGGGGTGAATTTTCTACATCCAATCCACAGATCTAAGGTGCACTTGAACATGGACAGTGATAATATGCCTGAGTGAGGAAGTATGTCAAAAGCTTTTGGCTAGGTCAAGGTAAATGGAGCATGCCATTTTGCTTTCATCCACTGCTTTGGTAAGATTTTCAAGGTTAATTAAGCATGACCTGCCCTTCACAAGTCGAGATGTGTCCAGTGTTTGGAGGTTCCCTAAATCCTGACTGATTAGTTCTATAAATCTTTCAGGCTGGTCATGGGAATGACTTAGCTGTTCTCCATTTGCTTGGTACAAAACCTGTACTGAGGCTGATACTGAACAATTTTGTTAACATGAAACATGACTTAGCCACACGCCTATTTAAGATGCATCCAGAGATATTGGCTTTTTATAGCATTTTAAGGATTTGGTTTTGTGAAATAGCTGAAGGCGAACCAGTTTCAGGTAGTGGAGAAAAAGGGTAAAGTTAGAGCTAAATTTATTGGCCAGTAGGTTTGCTACATCTTCAGCCTCAGTGTAGGTAACATTTTTCACAATCAGCTCAGTGCATTGCTGTGTTGTGCATTTGACATTAGGAATATAACTAAAAATGCCCTGTAATTATCTTTGGCTTGGGTAGCCATTTTAGCCTCAAACTTGGCTTTGGTAAATTTTATTACGTTCCTGAGTTGTTTATTTCAGAGATAACGGCCTTAACATTCTGGGAATTACTCTTCTTACTTTTAGTTAAAATTCTGCTTTTATTATAAAGCTTGTTGACATTATGGGTTCATCATGTGGGTTTGCCCTGTACTTGTTGCCATGGGGTACAGCTACAGCTATGCAGCTGTTGACATGCTGGCAAAGTGTGGTGGTGTATGTTTCTACATATTCATTGGAGTTAACTGGGTTTGGTAGGTATTTGAAGCTTGCCAATACATCACTTAGGAGGGTAGGTAGTTTGTCTTAAAGAAAATTCTAAAAGTACCATGGGTGGAAAGGATCTCTGATTTAAATTTTATTTAGGAGGAGACTGATTTATGTTCAGGCCCAAGAAGTGATGAACATATGCAAGGGATGGTGCAAGATGCTTCCATACTGGTAAGGACAACATCCAAGATATTATTCCACCAGTGGGTAGCCTCACTAATTGTTCCAGGGCATTTGTACTGACAAAGTCCAATAGAGCAGTAGTTATGGTGTGGTGTTCCCAGTCTACAGTTGGATAGTTAACATCACCTAGGAAAATGGTATTGGGTTTGATAATGAGTAATTCTGGTTTCTGTAGATAGGTGTTGTGGCTTTCTTGTGTCATAGAGGGAATTCTACAGCTAGCTAAGACATAGCATGGAACCTTTCTACTGGTTATTTGGACATGAATAAGATCTAGTGCATCATGCTGCTTTACCAGTCTTGATGCAAGTGTCTTCTGGAGATGGATCAAGACACCTCAACCTCCCCCCTCACCTTCCTGTACAGTGGCAGGTCTAAATGTGTGGAAAGTGTTACAGCCCTGTACAGCATGTTGCAGTCACTACACTGCCATCAACGTTCTCCAAAGTGAGAAGGGCGTGTGGGGAGTGAAGTTTTTGTTGAGGCTCCTAGCATTGATCAGTAACATCTTCATATTTTCCTTTGTTTTGTTATATTGGTAGGTTTATCAGGTTGGCATTGCCTAAAAAGGCTCGTCTTTGCCAATAATCAAAACCCAACAGGAGACTAATACAAGACATCCCTGGCAAAGCAGCATGATTTGCCAATCATATCCTCCCAGGCCGACAACTAATGAACCCCATTTGAATGCCACCAACAACTATGCCAATTATTGAAGTCCATTATTTTTTGCTCATATCACGGCATCATCCTTGGAGAAGATAGAATGCTGCTCAGTGCTAGCCTCTTACTGCCCTGGTCACAGTCTGAACACTCCATCATATTTCCCTTCTTCATATACTCCAGGGAGGTACACCAAGTCTTTAACACCGGTATAAACTACAACAGACTCATACTGGTACTTATTGTTCAAGGAATGCATGCTTGTGTGATCTGATGGATCCTGGCACCAGACAAGCAACTAACTGTCACTCTTTCCTTGCTCTGCCTGGTAACAGGCACATCATATGTCTTACAATAGAGTCACCTATACCAAGACTGTTTGGTTAGGTCAATGCCTGCCTTAAATGCTCAGCATCTGAGAATTTGCAACTCCCTGTGCATTTGAGGAGGTAGGCTTAATTTGCTGAGTATGCTATGTGGCTGTGCTCATTTGGGGGGTCTTTGAGGTTTACACAAGTTAAATCTTTAGAAGCTCAGCATACGATGGATTGTTTGTACTGTGATTGGCTTACAAAGATGTGAAGTATAGTATGCTGCTGACAGTTTTGGTGTCTGAGTTTACTGTGCATTGAGATTTTTGCTTCCAATGATGTTAGGTATGCACATCTTTCACACACTGTGTTAAACTGTTTGAGTAACAGATAATCATCAGACAGCATGAGAATTTTTATACTGTCTCAAGATACCCATTTCAATCAGACTGCCTACAGAAGTTGTGGGGAACTGTTATGATGCCAACAAGAATGACTCTAGAGGCAGGTGTAACTATAACTGCTTGGAGTTTGGTTTTAGGATAATGTTTAGGTGGACTTACTATTGGGTATTTAAAGTTCAATACAAAACAACTAATTCTGCCAGAAGCAAGAACCAGTAAACTAACGACAGTAAAAAAACGTCACTAATTTAATTCCAAATTCATTACAAGTCCTATCAGAAAACTCAGCAGCAAACAATTTTATCAAAGGTCTTTTAGCAAGAAAAACAACAAAATATACAGAAAACAACCAATTCTTAGATGAAGTGGCCGACAGATTCAGTGACAACCTTACACCCCCCCCCCCCCACAAAGGACTAATCACAATATCAGTAGATTGCCAGGCACCCAGTATTACTGCTGCACAGGTCAAAATAGCACTGTTCAAGGCCAAGAATACAGCTTCTATGGGACCTGACAATATCACTGGCTGTGTTCTAAATGAACTACAGAATGAACTAGCACCTCATTTGTGTGCCCTGTTCAATCACAGCCTCACCTCAGGCTTTGACCCTACCGAATGGCGCACTGCTACAGTCATCCCTCTCCACAAAGGAGGAGCGACTACAGACCCTGGGAACTATAGCCCCATTAGCCTGACGAGTCAGATATGCAAAGCTATGGAACACATCATCATGGACCTATTAAACAAAGATATAGGGACTCTCCAAACTCTGGATCCCACACACAGTTTGGTTTTGTGAAGGGTAGATCATGCCTGCTCAACCTGGTCGACTTCTTTGAGTCAGTCACCAGAGCTGTGGACGAAGGCAAGGTGATTCATACAGCCTACCTTGATCGGGCCAAGGCCTTTGATACCATTCCACACTCAGGAATAATAGAAAAACTCACTAAACTAGGCATCAGCACTTATATCACTAGGTGGGTTGCAAACTGACTCACAGATAGAACCCAGAGTGTAAAAGTAGCTGAGTCCAAGTCAGACTGCAGGCCAGTCACGAGTGGAGTCCACAGGGCTCGGTCCTGGGTCCTCTCCTGCTTGGTATCTACTTTTCTGAAGTCCAGGCCAACACGAAGGGACTCTGGCTGACAAAGTTTGCAGACGATTGCAAGTTGGGAGCAATTATTAACTCCCCAAGTAATGTTGACATCCTACAGAAATGCCTCACTAAGATCAATGACTGGTGTCAGAACCATGGCCTTATGCTCAATGCCAAAAAATGTGTCATCATCCCCTTTGGGAAAAACCCAGTTCCCATGAATTAACCACATTGATGGTAGTCCACTGAACACAGAAGGAGTTATAAGAGATCTGGGAACACAGGCTGACAGCAACTTCTCTTTTGACCACAACATTGCCACTGTGGTCAGGAAGTCCTTCTATGTGGAACATCTCCTTACTATGGGTTTTGCATCCAGGGACAAAGAGGTCATTGTCTCCCTCTACTCTTCCCTCATTAGGCCAATCATTTGGCATGCACCTCATTAAACACCTGCAACAACTGGAGGCGCCGCAAAAGTACCTCACAAAGAGGATCCTAGGCTTTAAACACATGTCCTATATGGGCAGACACAAAAAACTCCAATATTCTCAGTCTCATATTGCCTACTTAGAGGCAATCTCTGCTTGACTTACAAAGCCATGCCTGACTCAGCTCTGTTAGAAATGCTACACCTAAAAAAATCCCAATCCCTCAACACCACACGCTCCAGAGACCTCAACCTCATTACCACAATCAACAGAACATGCTGGAGGGACAGGTTCATAACCCAAAGACTGCCCATGCTATGGAATAGACTTCCCATACATGTCAAACAGAGCACCTCACAGGCCCTCTTCAAGAAAAATCTTGATGAGTGGATAGGAAATAGAAAATTCATCCCGGGGATCACTCCAGTGGCTCTACTTGACAGAGGCACTGGGAACTAAGGTTGGGTGGCACGATGCCGGGATAATCCTATGGGCTAGGCTTGTAAAGGCTCCAGGCTCATTAGCCTAGTACACACCTATGAACCTTAGTGCATTGGAATATGAATACATGATACTCATTCGGCGACAGGGACTGCAAAAAGCTTTATTTCCTTGGCAAAAAAAATAGAGGAATAAATAAAACCAGCAACTACTACTAGCACTCTGCTTTTTACACTGAGGTGTGTTAGTTAGAAAAACTACTGCTGAAGAGTGAATGACAGTTTTAGACAAAACTGTGCAGCTGGAAAACCCTATTAAAAGTAACCATCCTAAATCGAGCATATTTGCATACATATTCAAAGAAACAGGAACAAAAATAGCAATCCTCTCTTTTATGCCAAGGTATGCTAATTATTAACAGGACAGCATGAAAATAAAACTGAGTTCAAAGGTCAAATCAAATATTAGCTTTTTCGTTCTGAAATACTGTAAATGCTAACTAAGAGCTCTAGTACGCAAGGAAAAGGTGACAGCATTTTTACTACAACAGAGAATGTAAGCACAGAGAAGTATATCAGAAATTTGTTATAGGCAAATCCACAATAACAGTTATGAAATGCTTTCAAAATATCTGCTATTTGGAGAAGTATGTAAAAAAAAAAAATATGATCTGTTAGCACCTGACATTGCTAAGAGATAAACTTGAAGGGTACTTCAAAGACTTGAACACAAAATCATATATTTTATTTTATTTATCATTTGTTGACCGGGACCGGGAAAGTCTGACTAGGTTCCACAGAGCCTGTTTTCAGTGGAAGCCCAGGCAGAAATGCTCCAGAAGCATGTCTTTGGAATGTGGGAGGAAACCGGAGTACCCAGAGGAAACCCACGCGAACACAGGGAGAACATGCAAACTCCACACAGAAGGCACCCCAGCCGAGAATCGAACCGGTGAACCTCTTGCTGTGAGGCGACAACGTTAATAAAAAAACAAATACCAAAAAAACCCTTGGTCAGCCACTTGATTTCACTTCATGATTTCTTAATTTAGCTAAATAAAGCTCTTGTGGTTTGTTGCAATTTTCATCCACCTATTCTTGCAAAGCTGTCTTTTGCTGTGATGACAATTAAAATGGTAACTTAAAAATGTTAAATGAAGAAATGTGAGTGAGTCTTGCACCTATCCTAACATAATGAAATCTAGAAGGTTCCCAAAGCATAAGTAAGACATTTAACCTGAAAAATATTATTATGGACTTGTTTGGAAATCTAAATGTGTGAATACTATATTTTTTATGGTAGGATGTTACAGATTTTTTTTTTTATGTCCATGAGGTGTCATCGTGGAAAAACTCTTGTGCTAAACAACCAATTCTTACATTGGGATTAAACCCCACCAGTGGAAAGGGTTTTACAACTAATATAAGCAGTTTAAAATGTCTGTGGTGCAATTTAAGTACTACTTAAACAATATGCACTGTCTGACAAATTACCACATTGGATTAAGGAGATTAGCTGACAAAGTTTTATGCAGCAGTGCACAGTTTATTTCGACACTCATCATGACTATGAGCACATAATTTCATTGGCTATAACTCTAAATTCACCCCTGAAACTATGCACTTGTGTCTAGTGTGATTAGCCAATAAACAAACAAAAAATTAAAACAGATTATGTCAAACTCCACTACTAAATATGCACTTCATGACAACTTTACAAGCAATAAAGCAAATTTAGAGAGGGTACATGCAAGTAGGTATGATATAGAAGTATACCAGAACATCAACAGCCAGAGGACTAATACAAGGGTAAAAGATCCCCTTGTAAAACTCTAGGAATAAAATAAGTTAAGAAATGGTAGGGGCTAGGCAGGGAAGGAGGAGAGTGAGTGGCCACTGTCACCTACTGCGAGGCAGGTGTATCCGTCAAAGCAATAGGCTTAGCATGCCTCCAATGCAATACTGGAATAATGAATTACTCAAGAAGAGGGTTGTCATTTGTGGAAACTCTCAAGTATCCACTAATAATAGCCCACAGTGAAGCTTGAAAAGCTGCCACCAGGGAGGAGTTAGGGAAAGTCTGTAGGGATTAAGAGCAGACAAGTACTCTCTAAAGACCATGGAAAAAGTGCTCAGAGCAGTAATTTACTGAGAACTTAATTAACGCTTTGGCAGACAGCTTACCAAGGTATATAAAAAAAGGATATTGTTTATTTATTTTTTTTTAATTTGTTTTGATTTGTTTGTCTTTGTTGACCTGGAAAAGTCTGACTGGGCAAAACCCATTTTCAGCAGAGGCCCAAAGAGAAAAAACTCCACATTTAAGTTACACATGATGTACATTTATAATTGCAGGGAAAAAGCATCTCTACATGAGCTTATTTACATGATTTTTAAATATTTCTTACATAAGCATAACATTTTAACACAAAAACAAGAGAGAAGTTAACATAAATTGACTAATTATTGAACATAAACATACAGTAACAATTAATGTATTTATAGCATTATGGCTGCCATAAAAAGATCAAACTAAAGTGTTTTTGAGTTTAGTAATAATTTACAGCAGACACCTGCTTATCTCACAGGGGAATGACTGGGTTGCATAGACTCACTGGATAGGGAGAAACGGACAGGGAGCCTCGTCAATCTAAGCAAGTGCAGACAGGCCTGCAACTTGGTGATTCTGAGGACTATTTAAAAAAACAGAATACTGACTTGGAACACATCACACACACTGTACAGTGAGAATTGTTTGGTGATCAGTTTTACTGGTTACATCAGAAGGCAACTGATCTAACACTTGATGTCAGTAAGCTCAATGTGGGACTTGATAAAACCTACTCCCTTTCTCAGTCTGCCCCCTTCCCTTATTTCTGTTAAACAGCACTGGCACTTAGCCTTTTTTAATTCTCTGACTCATTATAAATAAAACTACTACTAACTGTGGCAATCTAACTATACCTGAACAATATATTTATTTCTAGGCACCACTGACAACTAGGGTCACTAGAGAAGTGGTACCTAAACTCATGAAGACCAAACAAATTAAGCAATCTTAAACATTTGAGTACATTTCTTTGTACTTAGTTAAAAAAGCAGCAAAAGGTTTTGCAGTTAGCAGCAATGGATGTAAAAGCACTAACAGTTGCGAGGACTTGAAATGAAAGCTGTGCTTTAACCATAACACTAGATCTGCTTGGAGAATTAAGCTCATTGTCCATACTCAACTTGGTAGGAAAAATGTTCACAGGCTACTTTTGCACCCTGTCCTTCTACAATACCCTCCATCATTCGCCTCCATTCTCCATTTTCTGTAGCAAGCAAGTAGAATCATAATGCATATAGTAAACCATCAGATCTTCTACCCAAATAGGTGCATTGTGGGAGAATTCATTAACGAATACTGAATTTTTCATCCTGATCTAGCACTAGAGCAATTATTTAACTTTCCTATCTGCTTAACAAGAATTCAGTCTTCAATAAGCTCTAGGAATGAGTTCCTTGCTAACCCTCGCCTGAATGTCTGGTCTATGGGAATATGCTCTTTTAACACCAAAGTTCCACAAAAGGACCTAGGTTGGTGGTAATGTCTATCTTTAAGTGTTTAGCAAAGGTACTCAGGGAAGCACTCCCTATCTCTGTTGGCATGAAACCTTGCAAAGGCTTGGTGCCCAAACCCAACTTTTAGTCAGCTCAAGCTTGACTGATGATTAGGTCACATGAAAGGTGCCCTGAAGATTTGGAAGATGGCTGGCCATTAGGTCCTAGGCAGCATATAACCCATACAGCTTAGACTACTGAAGCAGTGACTGTTATGGTAGGTTTACTTAAACAAGTGTACTTTCCAGGTTTGTGGTCATGAGGCTGGTGATGAATGCAAACTGGGCACAAATATCAGCTCACCTTTCAACGCATAAGTTATTACAGAAATGGACAGACTAAGCTATGTGGCTGTGCAACAATGGCCCTAAGCTAAAGGTTAAGAAATACAGAGCGCAACTGTTTGGTGGACATCATTTCCTATCTCCTGTTGCACAGATGACCTACATCTCCAAATTCAGACCATCTTCAGGGGCTGTCGCAATTTCCTAAGGCATTTCATCTACAACTATATAAGCTTTAGTTCTCTGTACTTATCCCTCACAAGGCCCATCATTCAATATAATGCTTCTTTAGGCATGTACTTTTCTAAGAATACTGCTCAACTTTATAGGCCTCAAAGATTCTTAGCTAAAAAGATTACTAGTCCCTTATTTACCCACATGGACAGGCAATTCCCTCCTTGTACTCAGTCTCCTTCCAACTCCATTATGGTTCATAGGTGTAGACTAGGCTAATGACCACTTGGGGCCCTTCTAAGGCTAGCCATGCAACACAGATGTGACCAAGAAATTTGATTTATATGGTGGTGATTTACTGACTGCCAGAACAGGGGTGAATTTTCAATTACCCATTCATTGGTTCAAGTTGCACTTAAATAGGGATAGGGAGGAACTTGGCATGTGGATGGGAAGCCTGTTCCAGAGAATGGGAATTCTCTGAGAAATGTATCCGTCTCTCCAACATGCCCTGTTTACAGCGCAAGCAAAACTTAGGTCTTAAAATCTAATAGTTCTGATGCTGTTTGTTTTGCAGATGTACATGATGTGCAAAAGGTTCATCAAAACAGGGTCCAGGGATGCCTGTATGCCAGGCAAAGATCACTTCTCAAAAGTCTGTACGATACTGAGTAAAGAGACAGGGCTTTGAGGTCATCAGCATAGGACATTGTGTTTACTCCTTGTATTCTTTTTGTAAGGAACCGTTATGGATGTTCCAGATGCTGCATGCGTCTGGTCAGGTACATACCAGAGGGGTATTATATTACATGATGGGTCTGATGAGGGCAGAGTACAGTGATATGATGACCTCGCTGGACCAAAATGCCATGCGCTTGCTTATAGATTCAGCAACATAGAAGGATTTTCTTGCTACCTTGGACACATGTTGGTTGAAGGCTAGGTTATCATCTAAGCGAGTTCCCAGATCCTGACTAGTGAATCAACCTTTAAGGGTGTTTTATTGATGACATAGTCAGCAGGGGTGGTTTTCCTCCCAAAAGGTACTATAATGCATTTCTTGGTATTGAGTTAAGTCATGGCTTTGCCACCAAGCATTTGTCTATATTAGACCTTCCTGAAGAGTGGTCTCATCTTGGGAGGATTCAATAACTCCTCCCAATTTGCAATTATCTGCAAACTTGGTCAGCCAAAGGCATATGACATTGGAATTGATATCCAAGAAGTAGATTCCAAAGAGGAATGGGCCCAGCAGAGTCCTGGGTAACCCCACTGGTGACCAGCCTCCTTGCAGAGGTGGTCTCACTGATTCTAACTTCCTTGGTCATATCAGAGAGCCAAGCTAGCTATCCAGCATGTTATAAAGGGGTATATACCTAGTTCCTTATGTTTGCCTTCAATGCCTGAGTGAGGTATTGTATCAAATGTTTTTGTCAGATCTAGGTAGGCAGTATGCATTGTTTTCCCCTCATCCATTGCTTTAGTGACCTTTTCAAAGAAGTTCACCAGATTCAGCAAACTTGACATTTCTTTGACAAAGTCAAACTGGGATGGATTCAGTGTCTCAAGATCTCCTTTGTCCTTGCAGATAGTTTTCATGATAATTCCTTCCAAGGCTTTGCAAATAAGACTAGTCAAACTAATAGGTCTGTAGCTCCCAGAAATTGTTGAATATCCCCTCTTATGAAGGGGGCGACCATAGCAGTCTTCCATTCACATGGCACAAAGTCTGTTTTAAGACTATAGTTAAATAATGACTCCAGGGTCCTTATAAGTTATATGTTAGACTATTTAACATGTATCCATGGATGTTATCTGGGCCCAATGTGGCTGTGTTCTTGGCTTTAGTGAATGTAGCCAGTACATGCTCCCTAGTTACAGCTGGATGGGTTATGCTTGAGGGTATTTTTGAGGTGGATGGTTGGGGGTGAGAGAGGGGTAAAGTTGCAACTGAATTTGTCCACTAACAGGTTCGTTATAGTGTCATGCTCAGTGAATGTAGCACCATTAACCCCTAGTTCAGCACAACTGCTGTGTGCTGCCCTTGAGGTTTCTGACATAGCTGTAGAACGCCTTATGGGAATCTTTCACCTGGAAATTCCAAAGTTAACTATGCTTGACTTAATTGTATTTCTTAGTTGCCTATGTACTTTGATGAGAGAGTTTCTATCTTTATGGGAATTACCCTTCCTGTTTTTTTGCCAGAATGTTTTTCCTTTTGTTGTACAGCTTGTTTCTAGGGCTTAATTCTGATGGGCACAGCAGCCTCTATGCAGCCACTGGCATGGTTGCACAGAGTTTCTGAGAGCAATTCAGCATAACCTGCTGCAATCTCTGGGTTTGGAGGGGCACTGAAGTTTGACAATCCATCACTTAATAAAAGGTCATTTTGACTTAGAGGCAGAACATGCTGGAGGGATAGATTCCTGTCCCAGAGACTTCCCATACTCTGGAACAGACTACCTATCTATGTCAAACAGAGCTCCTCATTAACATTCTTCAAGAAAAATCTTGATGATTGGATGGGTAATAGGAAATTCACCCAGGGGATCACTTCTGTGGTTCTGCTTGACAGGGGCACAGGAAAATAATTTTCTTGGGTTGCGAAAGCCAGGGTACCTTTTTGGCTAGGCTTGTATAGGCCCTAGGGTCAGTAGCCTAGTACATACCTATGAACCTAGAGTAGTTCCTAACTGTTATTGGTTGTAATGGAATTATGGAGTTCTTTTTAATTTCACAGGGGACCTATTTTGGTTGGACATTACCATAGAAGATGAGACATTTGGGTGGAGTGCAGAGTTCTCCCACATTTGTAAGCATGAGATCCAGTATGCTGGTAACTCTAGTGGGCATATTCACTATTTGGTTAAGGGTGTTTGTATTTACATAGTCCAGGAATCTCTATGCTTGTAGATGAGGCCATGCAGGATTCCCAGTCTATAATAATTAAAGTCACCTATGAGTAGGGCGTTAGGTTGGATGGTAAGTGTTTCCAGAAGGTCCAAGTATGCAACGTGAGCTCCTTGGGACATGCAGGGTGATCTATAGCTACTTGTTTTTACAAGAATATGTGTCTATATTATTGCCCCTGGCTTAAATTATTATTCATTTATTTATTTTACATTTGTTGACCGGGATTGTCCGAAAGAGCTGAAGAGCCCTTTTTCAGCGGAGGCTCAATTTTCATTATAAATTATCATTAAACAGCAATGTTACAGGATTAGTACAAGGCATTAAGTAGCAATACAATGTTATACAGTGTCAATAATCAGGAGTATAGCATAACTAATTCAAGATGTATAAAAATAAATATGTCATTAAGATGAGTATAGTTTATAAAAATTTTTGTAAGAAAATAGGACTGAAAAAGACAAAATGACAAGAGACATGAAAAATGCTACTTTTATTGCACCTGGAAAGATATTAGTTTGTTTTTTTTCCATTAGCAAATACTCTCAGTGGGAAACATGAAGTGCACAGCTGAGGATGACCAGGAAATTCTATACATTCTGATCTGAGTGAAATGGACGTGCAAAGTTGTAACCTGCTGCTATTTTTCTTTTTTTTTCCCCATTGCTGGCTACTTTTGCATAGAGATGAGCTGTCTGATGGTGCAAGCAATTAATATTGACAGTTCTAAGCATCCTTTGCTAAGGGGAATGCAAAATGTAAAGGTATAATGGCAAGTTGACCAGTGTAAAATAAGTTTTGAAATTATGGGAAGTAAATAAGAGACAGTAGCCTCCCAGCAGCCTTAATACTTTAATGCATTTAATAGAATATTGGGCAATTTAGTGTTACTGAAAGACGACCAGAGCACTTTTTCTTGGGCCTACACATTAAAGTTTTCTGAAAGCATACAAGCAGTTTTACACATCTGGAAGGGGTCTAGAGGTAAGAAGAGAAGAGAAAGCAATCAGTTTAAGTAAGAACACAAGCTGTCACATACCCTTTACCATGGGTATTCTTAACTTTGGATTGAGTAATGCCTGTGGGTGCAGCTGTCAATTTGTAGCAACTGTTCCTATCTGGACAGTTAAACTCCATTTGTTGAAAATATACATTATTTTATGCAGTTGTTCTAAGCTAATAGAGGGTGTTCTGAAAATGTACTTAAGTTTTTTTTTGTTTGATGTTTTTATTAAAGCAAAAAGTCTTGAAAATGTGAAATAGGTTCAACTGGAGTTGTGAAGAAAACTGTATAACAGATCAGCCTGCCAAACAATGCGTGCATGTAAGACAAAAGGTGAAAATACATATTCTAAAAAAACTGTCATGCACAACAGGTAGGAATAACTGCTTTTTATCATAACAGTTACTCTATCCACATTATCTTGGAATGTAAATGGCTTTACAGGTATAGACAAAAAGAAAAAGTACTGAATTATTTAGAGAAATGCAGAGTGCAAATAGCAATGCTGCAAGAAGTCACATATGAAAAGAAATGAGCATTTACATTTGGCAAAGAAAGGATTTCGGGAAGGATATTCAAAAGAACATCAAGGAGAAAGTAAAAGGGGAATAATAATACTGATTGCTAGAGGGGCTCCAATAGTGACAGAAGAGAAAAAAAAAAACAATAATGGTACATTTGTGGTACTAAGGGGTTATTGTCAGGCTTTTTTTATATTTCACCAAAAACTGCTTAAAATACTTTGGGAGAAACAATTACTACTGGAACTTGATTTACACTAGTGAGGATCTATCGGGGCAACTAGAATAAAAAAATGACAAAAGAGGGCAGGTTTTGGAAGACATTTATGAAAATATTTGGTACGGAGACGCAAATTCAGTAGTAGGAATTTGGCCAGAGTTTACATATTATTTCACAAGTACAATAACTGAGCTAAAGTGGATAGAAATTACATCTCACAGGAACATGTGCATTTTATTGAAAGCTTCAACACACATCCAATAACTATTTCAGACTAAACATTAATTTAAAATGCAAGGTATTGTAAAAATGAGATACTGGTGCTTTCCTTCCTACCTGTTATGAAGAGGAATTTAGGGGATGGGTAGTGGAAACTATTCAGGGGTTATAAAGGAAGACATATTTCTTCAGATGGGATAGCTAGCAAGTGGGATAAAATGAAATGGAGTTTAAAATGGGATATAAATAAAAGAAAGATATATGGTTAAGAAGTAATGGGAATTATTTACAGATACAAACAAATGTTAAAGTATAGATCAATAAGACAAATTTCAAAGAACAAAAAAAAAAGAGTAACTGCATGCTGCTAAGAGAAAATAGAGAAGGGTTTGGATAATGTGTGCACATTTACAAAGATGGCTATTAAGCAACTGCTTTTGATAACTCTAGAATACAGTAACTTTTAGCACAATGACTTGGGCAACAGAATGTAGAAAGAGTTGTAGCCAAACTTAGGGAGCCTGAGACAGGAAAAATGACTAAATATCCTGCAGAGGTGTTAGAAATATTTCAGCAATTTTATGAACATTTGTATAAAGCAGAGGAATGACGAAGCAGAGAAAGAGCACAAATGGAAATATCTATGGAAGACTTAATTATGCCAAAGTTAGAAGAAGATGAAGTGCAACATTTAACAGACAAGATAAGAGGAGAAGAAAGACAAAAATGGTGATGTATAATCCATCTGCAGGAAAGGCTCCAGGAACAGATGGCATTCCTGTGGAATTTTGGAAGTTGGGAGGAAAGAAGGTGATACAGATTTGGAAGGCTTTGTTTAGCAATATTATAATGAAGGGGAAGAGTACCAGAATCTTAGAAGAAAGCGGTGGTGTCTGTATTACCTAATAAGGTAAAGACCCATCAGATACAGCTTCATACAGACCCATTTCAATTTTAAACCATGGTTATAAAGAATACATGCTCATACTAAGAGAATGGTAAAAATGTTGAAAAGACTGACAGATATGGATTGAGTTTTTGTTCTGGAGGGAGGCAAATGTTTGTCAACATTAGTAGAACAAAGATGATCTAGAGGGAAGCAGATTGCAGCAAAGCACACACATTGTTGGTAAGTCTTGATGCAGTGAAGGTATTTAACCGAGTTAGCTGGGATCTTGAGTAGGTCAATGGTAGCATTTGTATTCCCTGACAGAATAATAGGGTCAAATTAACAGACTATTTGAAGGGTTGGAGGCAATAATGGAATGTTTATATAAAGCATTATCAGCCTTTTTCTGGTGGTGTGTGCGCTCATAAATTCTCATATGTTAAAGTCCTCTTAATCTTCCCTTTATACAATGACAGACATGAACTGCACATTGCAAGATAAACCCTACCACGACGCTCAAAATGAAAAATCCCAACCTGGAAGGTAAACGCTGACAGCAACTAATGTAAAAAGTCTTTTATTGCAAAATAGAACCAGAAGTAAGCGCTTTCACAGTCAAACAAACCGCTTCATCAGACATGGTTACAATAAAAAACAGAGCATCCTTATATACATACTCCCTAACAGCCAATTAATCAATAAAAGTCCCTCCAAAAACACAATTAATAATCCAATTAGTAAAAAGCAAGTTAAAGCAACAGCTACTTACATACAACATAAAAATCCACACAGATATATGACTATACATTGTTTAACCTTCTCATTTAAATTTCTTCATCCTTAAAGCTGATTTAATTGGGACTGAATCATTAAGCCCAATATATCTATGTGCCCCAAGTCTCAGGATCCACTCTAATTCAATGTTTTCAGTACTATGACTAATGGGTCCTAATCTGGCATTGTCATGTATAACAGATAATACTTAAAATAAAAAAGTGTGTTCCCCTCCTAACTGTAGCGTGTGCTTTGCAAGTGCACTGAATAATTCACCTCTCCTAGTGCAATAATCATGGTCCCGAATCCTGTCTCTTAGTCTCCTATTAGTCTTGCCAATGTAAAAATTAAAACATTTGATACAATGTGCAACACAAACCAAATTCGCTGTGTTGTAGTTAGCTGACGGACGTAACTCCCAAAGTTTTCCAGTGACAGGATGCTGAAAAAATCTTGATTCATCCACAAATGAATATGGACAAGATCTACATTTCAGTGTCCCTCCCAAAGGTGTAGATGCTTTTCGTGCAAGCTTAGGATAACACAGCATTTGTCTCCGATTTTTCCTATTCTTATAGACAAACTTGGGGGAAGGGCCAACTACCTTACTTGTTTCATGATCCACTAACAACAAAGCTAATTATCGCTGCAAAGAATAACCAAGAATAATTTGTCTTACATCCGACAAATTTTGGAAGATTCTCTTTTGTATTCTGGAAAAGATCCCTAGATCAGACAGAGGTGGTTGTTGGCAGGAATGGTTAGAATACAGGGAGTTAACACTGTCAAATTCTACTAAATGCCTCCAACGAACAGTTTTCAATTAGTAACCTGTTGCATAGTAAGGCTTCTAAACTGAGTGATATTTCAGAAATATTAGTATGACATTTCAGTCCTTTTATATAGCTGTTTTAAGTCTTTTAATTTTGACTGGTACATGTAAATCATGCAATGTAATGGTTTTGTTTTTTAAGGAGGAAGCATTTGAATGTTTTATGTTCTGAAGTTCTTTGAAATTCTAAAGGATGAAAGCACTTAATGTAAACTTTATTTTATTAAAGTCTTTCTTGGAAAGGCAATTCTTCATTGCGTTTTTTTTTTTTTTTTAATCAGTGATTTTTACTCCTCACAAATTTTGTGCAATGGTAATACTAACCAGCAAAGAACATATATGCAGTCCTTAGCTCAGAGAATTAAGGCTCAAAACTGCTAATGAACTACTTCCTACAGTTACAGGTGCAGGGTTTGATTCTCTCCACCTACATCTGCATGTTATGCCATTTTCACTACATCATTTAACCAAACAGTACTCTCAGGTTGCCCCAGAAAACTGACACTTGTATCCAGTAGGCTTACCTGGTTAACAAGTACATTAAATAAATGAACAATCAGACAGGAACATCTTTATTTCCTTTTTCATGATACAGTTGTAAAGTGGTCAGCCACTTTTTATAGTGAATGCAATGTGATTTATCAGCAACTAGTGTGTCTTACTCAGCTGTAAGCATTCTATAACCTAGAATGCAGTATGCTGTGAAATACCATCCTATACTGAGGTTACAGCCATAGCTCTGCATTATGACTGTACTGTAAAAGATATGTGATTTTTGTTGCCTTCATATTCTATCATCATGACTGACTACAGACTCTTATCTGCATCCATTCCCATGTTATTGGTTAATGGCTCACTGCATGACTTGCAGGTTCAGTTTTAATGAGGATTACAGTTTTCAACATTGTTATGCTGGAGTCAGCTCAGGACATGCTAAGAATTTTTTTTTTTTAACTAAAGCTAAAAAGTTAAATTCTAGTGCATTGTTGTTAATGTTTTTAGTCAGACGTTGGGTACAGTACCTGGATATGGGTTTCCATTTTGGGGGATTTTTTAACTTTGTCTCTATTTGATTGGCAGTTATTTCTTCCCATTCCATATTATCTACTTGCATGTCTTTTGCATACTCAGCATCTTTGTCGTGTTTGATTGGGATCACATATATAATTGTCCAGAATTTTTTTCTGTGTTTGATGGTGTTATTACTATTGCTGTTTCAGATCATCATCCTTAAATTGCTCAATGTGTACTTTTCTTTTGTATTTCTCAACATATCTCCTCAGCTTTTTATCTTTTTTCTCAATATTTTTTTTATTTTCCAACAAACAAATAACATATATTCAAATTCAAAATAATTACATTAGAAATGGTATAATGAATTCTTAAGAACAAACGTACAGTATATATTAGGCCTGAAAACAGAATGTTAAAAATAATGCTCCAATTGTTCCCTATTTTCCATTATTTTCAATTAGTACATGGATTCTGCTGATATAAATCAATAAGAGAAACTACCTTGATCCAAGGTTTATCAGTGAATAGGTTAGAGTGGATTCTTAGTTCTCTGACTTTAGTCTGAGTACTGTTTCCTTTAAGAATACAAAAAAGTCTTCAAATGTTGGAGAAGTAGATATTTTCCATTTCTTGTATAACGTTCAACTGTTATCTTGTACACGGACTTCTAATTTATTGTTAGAAATGGTACAAAACAAATCCTAATCTGTTTTTATACTGTGCTTTTCTTTTAGCAGTCACCTAATAGTTTTCACCTGTCTACTCCCCTTTATATATTGTTCATCCAGTAATGATACTACTTTTCTTGTTTTACAGTTGTGTCTAGTCCAAATTTCCATGGGAGCATTCTGCTTTTATCACTCCATGTTTTCCTTACAGTATTTTATCTATTAGTTTAGTTGTACACTAATGTTTTCAATTAATCTTTGCTATGTCAAGTGCCTGTATGCTAATGGTTCTAAATACTGTACACATTTGTTTGATTAATCTCGTAACAATCTGTGTGTCATTAACTTTCTGTAGCCTCATTTTCTTAAGTATATAAGTAACCGCTTCTGATAAACCCATTAAATCTTCCATTAGACTATCCTCCTCATCATCCCCCTTTTTCCCATTTTCTACATGGGGTTGGGGAATCAAGTTAACTGCCACCATCTCTCTCGATTGAGTGTCACACTCCTGCCTTCTTTGACGCTCAAGCCTGTCACAGATCTTCTTTCACACAACCCATCCAACTCTTTGCTGGACGTCCTTGCTTCTTCTTATCTTCTTCCTGTCTGTCCCAAATCATCTTCACCAGACTGTCTTCTGCTTTTCTGCATGTTTCCAAACCACCCTAATCTGATCTCTTTGAAATTTTCTGCAATTGCAGCTACTTTGGCTTCTGCTCTTATGTCCTCATTTCTTCGTCTCTCCCACAGAATGCATCCTACCATCCTTCTCAGACACTTCACTTCCAACACCTCCACTTTCTTCATCTGTTCTGCCTTTACTGCTCAGGTTTCTGCACCATACAGTAGTACTGGTAACACCATTGTCTTGTACACCTTACTTTTCAGCTTCTTTGGCATTCTTCTGTCATAGACTACACCTGACACTCTATGCCAGTTGGCTGCAGCCCCTCTGATTCTAGCTATGACCTCTTCATTCAGACTTCCCTTCTCCTCAACCACCCCTCCCAGACACATGAAGCTATTTACCTTTTCCACTATTGTCCCTTCTATCTCAATTCTCAGCTTCTTCTAATTTCACCAGTTTGCTGCTATTACCACTGTCTTAGCTGTACTTCATCCCATGTGCCTTCAGTTTTGCATTCCATTGTTCTATACTTTGCTGGAGTTCTTGCTTAGAGTCTGCCTGTAATGCCACATCATCTGCATACAGCAATTTTGTTGATCTGTCCCCTTCAACCTGTTTGCTAATGTAGTCTATCACCAGTATGAACAGCAGTGGGCTCAGAGCTGAACCTTGGTGTACACCCACTCCCACTGGGAACCCCCCTGTGAGGCCGAACGCTGTTCGTATCATCTGGCCTTTACCTATGTTCTTCTTAATAAACACTGGATGACTACTACTAAAATCTAAATAATCATTCGAAAAGGTAGGTTTCCTAAAACATTTTGAACAAAAACACCCCTTATTAGGATCCTTAATCAGGGTTACATCTAAATAATCAACTCTCTCATCCATGTGTGTAAATGTAAATTGAAAATAACTACAAATCCCATTAATAAAATGAGTAAACTGTTCTTGCCTACCTGTAGTTTTCCACAAGATAAAAATACCATCCAAAAACCTTAAACAACAGAACGGGTGGTTACTATAAAAACTCTCCAGGACATGTCTCCTCTCCCAAGCATACATTACTAAGTTGGCAAACAGTGGTGCACAACTTGCACCCACTGCAACACTGTGAGTCTGCCTAAAATATTCCCCCTCAAAGATAAAAAAAAAATATTTTTCAAAATTATTTCCAACAACACCATGGTGAAACTGATCAAAAGGCCCCTTAGGTCATTCCCTCCATTAAGGCTTCTTGAAACAAACTGAGACTTTCTCCGTGCAGAATAGAGGTAAACGAGTCTACCACATCAATGGTGGAATAACAACAGGTGTCTGTATAAAATTCCTTCTCTATTTTAGAAAGGAAGTCCCAGGAATCTCTTAAAATATGATCTATAGGTAATAACAAATTCCTAGCCAATCTGTCTACATATATTCCCAGAGAATAAGTAGTACTATTATGGGAGGCAACTATAAGTCAATGGAGGGGGAGGGGAATTCATATTTTTGTGGGTCTTTGGTATCTCAAAAATAATTGGGATAGTGGGGTGGTCATTAACTAAGAAATTTCCTATGTGCTATGTTTATTTCATTTCTCGACACCACTTAATATTTATCCTGATCCTATAACATTGAAAAAATCTGACAATTATAATCAGTCTTCTCAATTATGGCCATCCCCTCCTCCCTTTGTCAGGTTTCATAAATCTTAAATTTGGGCTAGCTCTTAATTCCTTCAATAACTTAGCCTCTTCCTTAGATTGTGAAATTTTTTCTTATGATTATTATAGAAATCTAAGATTTCCTGTGTACAAACTTTCTCAAATGTAGCTATGGTGGGGATTAAAACAACTTTTTCTCTTAAACATCTTACACTTTCCCCCAAATTACTATCAACATCAACTTTAAATTAAATTCACGAGTGAATAATTTGAGTTCAGTAAGTGTTTGTGCCACATCCCCCTTGTTTGCTGGCACAAATTTAATCCCCCTTTTATCCATTTTTATGGATAGAGGAAACCCTGCCCAGTTAGTATTAAACACTTGTGACCAGGTAATAGAAGGATGGGAGATGAGATACAGGCCTCTCTACTGGGTGTCCCAATATTAGATAATAACACTGTTGACAACAAGGATTCCCTTACCAACTCTATGGTACTGACTTATGGAAAACTGAGTGAAAGGGTTAGAGATATTTTAAATAAGAATCAGGTGTTTTTTTAACGGTAATAGCAAACTTATTGACACCCTGGGTAGTAATCCTAAGTTTGTCGATAAAACTGACTTGAATTTAAACTATTTGTTGGAGCAGCTGGTTGCCCCCCCCCCCCCTTCAAAAGGTTAAAGACTAAAGGAAGAGAGAGGTGTGGTGCATGTATGTATTGCAGTTATATTTTACAAGAACTGATCATATTAGTGGGTCAGCCACCCATTGAGGTAAAACTTGCCTCTGGTAATTGTGGTTCTAGGGGGTTGGTATATATAGCAATTTGCCAAGAATGCCAATACTTTTATGTAGGTAAAACGGAAAAGACATTTAGGAAATGAATATATGAGCATTTGTATGCTATTAGGTAGGGAAATTAAAATAATTCCCTTTTTAGACATCTTAAAAATAAACCAACTTGTAAGAAATTATATTTTGGTATACTACAAACTGTGGATAGGGACATTGGGGGGGGGGGGGCTTTTGGGAGAACAAACTACAGAGGGTGGAATTTTACTGGCAGCTTAGGGTTAATGCCACCGCTGTCCCAGGTATAAATGATTCTTGCTCCCTGAAGCCTATATTAAAGACCAGATCTTTGACTTTATAATCAAGTAATTTAATTTGATATGACAAAGGGTTATTTTAACTGAGTTAATCAGGTATTTGATTGCATGTAATTAGGTTTATAACTGGTAGGAGTGGCTTTTTAAAAACAGTATTTAATGAATGTTAACTGTGGTTTTAATGGTTCTGAAGTTGTCCTGATGTTTGAAGAAGAAAGACTGTTATATTTTGTAGAATAAAAGTTTTACTTTACATGCACTCATTGGTGTTCTGTTCATGGTTGTATCTAAGCTGAATGCTACTCGAGGACTTATTTATATTAGTTGTTTGCTGTCCCTCGTGTACACACTGGTTTTGTTTACTGTCCGTACTGGAGTCATTGGGTCTCTTTTACATAGCCTGCATTAATTCTACCAATGTTTCTGGAACTTTGAACCACAGCAGTACTGCCCACATCAGCTTTCGTGGGACCTTATGCTTTCTCCAAGTCTAGGAATGCCCAGTTGGACTCTTTCCTCATCTCTAGCTTCTTCTCACTATTTGTCAAACTGCAAACATTGGGTCAGTTGTGCTGCGTCCTGATCTGAATCCGAACTGCTCATCTCCCATCTTACTTTCTACTTCTCTGTGTATCTGTTTATCAATCACCCTCTCTAGAACTTTCATGCAATGTGATAGAGGAGTCCGATTCCTCTGTACTGCCCACAGTTGTGGATGTCCCCTTTCTTCTTATACACTGGCACGAGTATGCTTATTCTCCAGTCATCTGGGATACGCCTTTCTCTCCACACTGCTATTAGTACCCGCAGCAGCCATTTCTCTCTTATCTCATCCAGCATCTTTATCATATCTGCTGTGACCACATCTGAGCCTTCTGCTAGACTAACTTCTCCATTGTTATAAAATTCAGACCACGATTTTTAATCTCTTTCCTCTATCAACCACATCTGAGTCTTCAGCTTACCTTTAAAATGCTGAGGTGCACTTGTCTGATGCTCAGATGAGTGAAAGTCTGTTTTTAAGAGTTCGAATTAGTGAATGGAAAAATGCCAGACTCATAACAACGAATGCTAGTGTGCATCCCCTGTTGTGAATTTGGCATTTTGAGTGGAGATCGCACTACAGTGGGGATTAGGACATGTACCCTTTCCCTCACTGTAGTACAATCTCGGAATTAGTACTGTATATGTAATTAGCAGGGGGTATGGGGTGCAGGGGAACTTGCCCCCCCGCATAACTGTCAGAGACATCCAGAAGTGACAGGTGTTTTGTATAAAGTCGACATTCCTTAGTCGAATTTTTGTCTACCAGGTTTGCTCTTCTGAGCATTTCTAACACAAGTCGGGTAAGTAAAGAGCCGCACAAGTGTGTTGAAATATTTTAAAGGTAAACCAAGTCTTCAAATGATTTTCCTTGACAATATTCTGAAATGTTTTGAGAGTTATCTTCAGTACTGACGTATTGCTTTGGCTCCTCTGTCAGTTTCACAGAATATAAATATTTTAAATATTTATCTTTTTTTTACAGTTGCTTACTGGGATGGGATCAGACGAGAAATGTTTCAAGAGCAGCCATAACATTGAATCATTACACATGCAAGTATGAAACAAACATAGAAATTAGTAGTAGTAAGTACAAGTGTTTTATACAGCACAAAAGCACAATTTGAGAAAAAAAACTCAAGTAACATAAGTAGCCATAGTAAACATAGGAAGAGACTGAGCTGCGGACACAGTATGAGAAACTTGTCAAAAGAATGATGTCAGTAATAAATTCATACCATGAACTGTAAATGCAAATATTTCATTAGCATGGCTCTGTGGTGGAGAGATGGAGCCCTGACTGCAAAGCAAGCAAGTAAGGTTCAAGCTCATGGCCTTGGCACTGGAGCTGCCGCACAGGGAGGGGAGGAGTGAAGAAGCATGGTCCGTTTGCTTGTCCCCAGGTAGTTCAATTTCACTGGTAGAGATGGAGAGACCATCAGTGAGACAAAAGGCTGCTTGGAATGATTGCCTCTTGTGGATGTGAGGGAGTGGCCTGCAGGAACGGCCTCATTGCAATATACTCCCCATTACTTAGCTGGACACAGAAAATTAGGACTACAGGAAACAAAGTAGAAAACCTCAAGCCACTCTTCACAGCTGTCTGAATGATTGTCCCCTCCCAGTCAACCTTCACTCAGGTGATGGAGAAGGAATAAATGAGCTAACTGACTAATTTAGGATTGATAACTGATAGACAGCAAAGGCAAACAGCCGCAAAAAATCATGTATTTCATTAGTTAATGGTCACATATAATATGGTAACGACAGAGCTAACTACATTATTCTACACAAAGATGCAGTAAAATGAGCTTTGCAGGTTGTTTTAAACATATATGGGAGGATGGTAAGGCCCTTATTTTAATGGGCAGAGAATTTCAACTAGATTCTGAGATTTTTGCCCTCTCTCAACTACCTTTCTTACAAGAAACACACTTTTTATTCTTTTATTTTGCACTTCAACTTCTTTCCTTCCATATGTTTTCTACTTCTTTCTCACCACTTTTCTATTATACTCTTTTCTTTGCTTACCATTATTGTATTCTGTCTTTCAAAAATTTTTATTCAATTGAAATAGTGTGAAGTTGGTCCTTGACTTTTTTCATAAGATCCTTTTATCCATTTCTGCAAACATACAATGTTTATGCATCACTCGCATTTTATAACACATATAACAATTTTACTATTATTTTCCCTAATATTGACTGAATTATATCCGTGGTATCTCTTACTGGAGTTTTGTTAAATATGTTGCGTTTCCAATTTTAACTTTTCTCCCTGGGCCCCCACTGAAAAGGGGAATATTGCCACTTGGATATTCCCTGTAAATAAAGGCAAAATAAATAAAATACAAGGAATACAGGTGCAATATCACTTTCGAGAAAGTTTTTGTTTATTTACCAAGTAATGACCCATTGATTGGGACTGTGAATTAAATGTATAGCAGCTTAGCATATTAGTTGGGATGAGAAGTTATATACAGAAGCAAGTACGCAAAAGATTACATGGATATTTTGCAATCCACAGTAAATAGGCATCAAGCCACAATCCTGTACTACATGAAACGAAGGGAGGAGGCTGGATATCAGACTACAGACCTGGTACTCCTATTCTATTCTAGGTCACTGTAATTTTGGTGCACGTCACTTTCTTTAGGTTTTCTATGGTGACTATTCTATACAGTAATTTAGGGACTAATAAGAAGGATCTAGCTATACTATGCTTGTAACCTAGAAGAATATAGTGTTTTATCATAAGAAGGCCGCCAAGTTATTTATTTCTCTCAGAGACACATCAATTTATGCCTGAAAGTGAAGACTACTATTTCAGTGTGATGTGACATGCATAGTATGTTGATGAGCACCTGATTCTCGTATTTTTCAAAAAGGATTTTTCCCCATTTAGAATACAGCGACTTTTGCTGAAACCAAGCAATGATATTGTTAAAATCAGCTTGTATTTCATTACTTGAGCTACAGATGACTATAGAATCACTCAAGTAATGCACTAAATGCATTCTTTCAGTATACCTCTGCATGGCATTTATGACTGCTGAAAAGTAATGGTCCTACAACTAAATCTTGGGCAACTCTTAATTTTTTTGTTACTTTTTAATAGGTGTAAGATAATGAGTTCTCCAAGACTGCTCTTTTGCCTTATCTGCCAGATCTAGTTTTAAAACTAATAAAAGACCAGATGGCTTGCAATTAAAATCACTGTTGTTTCCTTTTCATCCCTAAAGCCTACTTAAATGAGACTGTGATAAAAAAAATAAGTTATGTTCTTACCATAATTTTCCATCTGTGTTGTTCATCTTCATTCATTCATTACTAATGGGGTATCGGTTCCATCCTTGGAACCGAGTCGGCCGTTATTACAAGCTTGCACCAGCCAAAAAACTCTCAAGCTAAGCTTACCCATAGTGCCCCTCTCTCTACCACTTCAGATCGAGTTTACCCGTAAGAAAGAAAGTGGAGGCTTTATCTGAGCAACTTCCCTATCACGGATCTTGGACCAAATCCGAACCTCCAGGAGTCTTTTGGAGGGGGCAGGAGGGTGGGATGGAATGAATGAATGAAGATGAACAGCACACATGGAACATTACAGTAAGAACATAACTTCTTTATCTGATTTTGTTAATCTTCATTCATTCATTACTGATGGGACAGAGTCCCCAGCTACTTTATATCCTGGGAGGCCCTATGGAAGGATATTCCTAAGCACCATTGAACCAAAGGATGCTCTCCCCCTGGAGAACAAGTCCAATTTGTAATGATTGGAAAAGGTATGAGGGGTTGCCCATGTTGCTGCTGCACAAATGTCATCCATGGAAGCTCTTGAATGGAAGGCAACAGATGTCACAACTGATCTGGCTGCATGTGCTTTGACCTTAGTTGGTAGGAGAACTTTGTTTTGTTGGCAGGTAAAGGAAATACAATCTCTCAGCCATTTAGCTAAAGTTACCTTAGACACAGAATTTCCCAGTTTTGGTGGTGAGAAGGATATAAATAATTGGTCAGCTTTTCGTAGTGATTTAGTCCTGTCCAATTAGAAATGTAATTGTCTATGCACATCAAGCAAATGCAGGCAATATTCTCCTTTATTACAAAAAATTGGGAAAGAAGACTGGCAGGTCAACTGTACGATTAATAGTCAAATCCAAAATAACTTTGGGTAAGAAGGAGGGATTAGTCTGAAGTGAAACTTTGTCTTTATGGAAAACCATGTAAAGACGTTTTATGCAGAAAGCTTGTAGTTCAGATATTCACCTTACTGAGGTAATAGCCACCAGAAATATAGTTTTCCAAGACAGAAATTTCATATCGCAAGTGGCAGCAGGCTCAAAAGGAGGACTGGTTAAGGACTGTAGAACCAATGTCAAATTCCAAGGTTCGATTGGCTCTTTGAAGGGTGGTCTAATGTGGGTGACACCTTTCAAAAAGGTTTTACAGAGCCGGTGAGATATCAAGGATGAATCCTGGAAGCAATTGTGGAAGTTTGAGATAGCCTGTAGGTGTACTAAAATAGTGGAAGCTGCTGCTTCCGAATGGAGGAGGTTTGATAAACAGTCCAGTACAGAACTCACCAGTAGTAATCAATGCTGCCATTGATCCTAGTAGCTGAAGGACTGCAAGAGCCGAAACATTGTCCTGAGGGAGTACCACACGGAGTTGAGACCTTAGTCTTTGTAGCCTGTGAAGTGGCAGGGCGACTAGGCAAAACTGAGTACCGAATGTTGCCCCTATGAATTCCAGATTTTGAGTAGGAGCCAATTTGGACTTTTCTTCATTTATTGAAATCCCCAAGGTCTTGCTAGCTTCAAGGTGTAATGTAAGGCTGTAATCAGTAGACACTCGGCAGGGGTGGTAAGGAATCCTTGCAGTCTCAAGTGAGCTGTTACCACTACCATGCATTTGGTGAACACTTTGGGGACTGTAGAGAGGCCAAAGGGCAGTGCTGGGAACTGGTAGTGATTGGCTCCCAGCCAGAACTGGAGGAATCTCCTGGAGCATTTGTCCAGTTTTATGTGGTAATACACATCCTGGAGATCTAGCGAGCACATCCAATCATCTTTCTCCAAAAACGGAACTGTGACTATCTGGAATTTTGTCTGTGGGGCAAACTTGTTTAGAAAGCTGAGGTCCAAAATTGGTCTCCAGTCCCCTGTCTTTTTTGGCACTAAAAAGAACCTTGAGTAAAATCCAGATTCTATCTAGTCTGGTGGGATTGTTTGGATGACTATTTTTAGAAGCAGCTTTTGTACTTCCTAAGCTGCTGATTCCCAATGACTGGAAGGAACATCGGGAATTTGCCATTGCGGCTTCGGGAAAGAATCAAAAGGGGTGTGATAACCTCTGGTAATTATCGCCTGCACACAAGATTCTGTTATGGACTGCCATGCAAGGTGGTGCAGAGAAAGTCGTCCCCCGACTGCTTCCATAGGTAAGCAATCAGGCCGCTTTTCAGGAGCGCTGATGGGGTTGTCCAGAGAAAGTGTCTCTAGATCCCTGATTACACAGACCCCCCCCCCTCTGCCTCTGGAGGAGCGTCTTCCTGACGAGTCACTCCCCCTCTGCCCCGGGGGAAAACTCGCCACCTGTGTCACGGAAAGGACCTTGGGCTTTCTTGTACCACAGCTTTCCACTCCTCTGATTCCTAAAGAAGAATGGTTGGGGGGTGGAAAAATGGACATCCACAACAGACAGGGTCTTGCCATCCTTTTCACACCTGGCTAAAGTGCATTTTACCTTTGGGCCAAAAAGAGGTGAAGCTTCCATGGGAGCATTGAGAAAGGAAGACTTAAAGGGGTCCACAAAATCACATAGGCACATCCAGGCATGACGTCTCATGACAATGCCTGCACCTTCTGCTCTAGCCACCCCTTCGGTAGCATGAGAAATCAACCACATGGACGAATTAGATACGGACTCCAGGGTGCAAGCTGTGAGGCAACTTTGTCACGTACCTCATCAGATACTGCTTCTGCTAGGGTTCCTGAGAGTTCTGTGATCATGTCTATCTGGAGATGGGTAAAATGTGCCAAGTAATTCAAGGACTGAATGGCAAAGGACGATGAAGCATATACCCGCTTCCCTAACCGGTCCATCGCCAGAGACTCCCTGTTTGGGGGATGGATCATAGGACTCTCCTCGGCAAGTTCTTTCTTAGTGGCCGCTGCCACCACCATAGGGTCTACTGGTAAGCCTTTGGACCAATGGGGGTGTGATCCTCTAGTCTCCTCGGGATAGGTTCAATTGTGTCAGGATTCCTCCAAGTGCGCTGCATGATGAGCTGAACTAGATCATCTGCAGGCGGGGTCACCTGGAAAGTAGAGGGTTGAGCATGGAAAGCCTGCAAGAATACAAACTCCGCAGAGGAAAGGTTGGTGGGCTTCCACTCTCCTCACTGCTTTAAAATTTCTAGTAAGTCTCCAAAGGAGACATCCTCAGGGGCGACAGTGAGGACCCTTCCCCCTAATCATAATCTGCATCTTCGGTAAGAGATTCTTCAGGGGAATCCACATGCTTCCTCAAACTATCTCTTATGGGGTACCTCCTCAGCGGGGGCATCTGAAGAGGACTCAGAAGAGTGGGTATCCTGTGGAAGGGTATCTTGAAGTTCCTATGCTCGATGTCTCAGAGTAGTGGACTGTGTCATCTGTGGTTCAGAGGACATGTATATGTGGCATTCCGACGAAGGAACCAGCTGCAAGCCTGGAAAGCAGGCCCACCTGAAGAGGGATGGGGCCCAGAACAGAGAACAACCACCTTGGGAGCAGGGTCACACCCCGCTCAGATGAGCCCATCCCCAGAGAAGGAGCCATGAGAGGATTCAGTGCTGCCAAGACAACCGGAACTGTAGTAAACTGGTGCTGACAGAGCAGTCACGATCCTGAGGATGGGTCAGCTCTGACTGAGTCGAGGACCACAGGGTTTTCCGGAGCCATGGTAAGATCTACCAATGGAACAAAAGAAGCTGCAACCGGGATAGTCGTTGGCATTGAGGGCTCTGATACCTCCAAGGAGGTCCAAGGAGGAATATATGTCTGAGTCTGTGGAGAAAATTCCTTGGCTTCGGGTTGGAGGGGGGGATTTAGGAGGAGTTGAAATTCCTCTGGCCGCCAGGAGCTAATCCACAAGTCTCACTACATTGAGTTCTGAAAGGCTCCTAGAGTAGTGAGTTGACATCCCACACGGAGAATCAGGGAGTTCCAGAAAAGGGCTCAATTGTCAGAAAAAGGGATCTACCATCAGGGAGTATTGGGTCCAAGGTAAGATTTCACCCTTCGACACAATGGTCAAAGGACCCGTAGGTTGTGTAAGTGTAAGAGTTGAAGTCTTGGATGGTTCTGTAATCGAAGACAGCACCGAGGGAGTTTGAGGCCCCGGTGCAGAGATGCAGAAGTCAATTTAGGATGTTTAACCTTTGGTTCCAAGGGGACTTAACATATTTTGACTCACTGGTATGTGGAAAGGAAGGTACAGACTGGCTCCTTGTTTTCATGCTCCTTTTTAAGAGGGGTTGAGCCCTCTGCCTATCAGATAGAGCCTCTGAGAAAGGTGATTTTAGGAGACCTTTCAGGATTAATTTATTCTTTCTCTCAGTTAAAGTGCAGGTGCTAAAGCCCTTACATAAGTCGCATGGGGGTTGAACTTTCAACTGCTGTACCCAGAGACAATAAACACAGGACAAATGTCCATCAGAATTCAGCATTTTCCTGCCACACTGATCGCATTGCTTAAAGCTCTTTGTCCCCTTATCAGCCATTATCAACAAATCAAGTAACAGCACAACAATGAAGGAAAGGTCCTGTCAAATAACAGTATACGAATTAGGCACACCCACGCACAGACACACAGTCAAGAAAAGGGAGGACTGTTAATTTTTTTTTTTCTGGTTACCAGCAATGGTAATGTAGAAATACCCAACAGGTAAGGGGAAAAGAGGGATGGGAGAAATACCAGCAATGGCATTAAAGACTACCACAGAGGTAAGGGAGGCCTGTACCAGCAATGGTACAAAGAAATACCAAAATTTGGTAAAGAAACAGAAAGAATTACTCAAACAGGTAGCAAGGGTAAGCAAACTCTAAACAACTACTATTAAGGTAGAAAATGTCAGAAAACAGTGAAACATTATTTAAGTTGAAGTATAAATTCTAAATCACTTAGCTTGTGAGCTGGCCTGATGCGTCTTGATACTCTACATGGCAAACGAGATCTAAGGTGATAGAGAGAGGGGCACTATGGGTAAGCTTAGCTCAAGAGTTTTTTGGCTGGCTCAAGCTTGTTATAACAGCTGACTCAGTTGCAAGGATGGAACTAATACCCCATCAGTAATGAATGAATGAAGATTCACATCATCAGATTAAGTCTTTTGCTTCAAAGGCAGTCAACAGCTAAAGGTGGAACGTACCTCTCAACACTCCAGTATTTGCTAGAAAGTACTGAATTTTACAGTACAATAACAGCATGGCACGAAATTCAGAGTGACTACTTTAAACCAGGATTTTTTTTCACTCTGAATTCGAGCCACGTCAGCCATGATCTTCCACATCATCGGCGTGCTACCACAATGTCATTCAGTAAAGCTGCAACCCGAATGCATGAGGCGTCACCATAAACAAAGGTTTGCTACATTAATTTATACATTATTCTGTGCATACAGTTCACTGCTACCACTATGAAATTTTTTAGAAAGAGTGTAGCATTGTTTGTGGATCTGGCACCTATAACATAGATGGGACACAGCTTTGCAATTTCTAGTGTCTGCTTGCACAGAATATTACTGCATTTACATACAGAGTGAGTGGCTGATTGGGTGAAGTGCTTTTCTTTCCTTTCCTTTGGTTTCTTAGCATACCTAAGATAACTTGACAAAGTCAAGATGGTTCCTGAAAGACCATACAATACCACTGAAAAGACAGCTACCATCCCTAATGTAATACGTATACAAGTGAAATAAATGAAAGTAAGCAGAAAGAATGAATAGTGATCTGCAATTGAGCCTTGGATGTTAACAAGTTCATTTGATGAGTGCTCTGGGAGAATTTTCTAGACACCCACCCAGCTCAGTTTCAGTCTTTCCAAAACAAAAAAAGCAGCAAATAATGTGTGTATATATGTGTGTGTGTGTGTGTGTGTGTGTGTGTATATGTGTATCACCTGTTCTTTTTTATGCAGAACAGTCACAATTTGGGCAGCTGCGCCATATTGGGGGCATCAAAAACTGCATACTGGCTTCAACTAGAAATTCTAACTGTGTATACATAGAAAAGATTGTGTGTCATGATGTTCACTTAAGTCAATAACCATTATTTCAATTCAACATAGTATGAACTTTTAAAAGATCGAGCACCATATAGTTGACACCATATGTTCGAACTTGAAAAGTTCAACAACTTAATTAAAAAAAAAAAACACAAAAAAATTACCTGCGCCCTCCCACCCCCGCTACTTAAATATGCCAACTCCGAGATCACACTGCATTGAATGGAAAGCTTCCCTTACGGCAATCTCCATTGTAACGTTCGACGTTTTACAAGTTCGAACATATGGTTTCGACCATATGACGTTCGAACTTGTAAAAGTTCAACGTGAATCAGACAAAAATGAATGAGGATGTTAATTTGCATTTTTTCCAGAAGAATTTTTTTTGTTCAAGAAACGTGCTTTGTCTCATTAACTTTCCTAATGTATAAATTATAACCCCTTGTTAATTTATCTAAAATTCCATACTGTATTTGTGCTGCATCTGTCCACAGCATTTTTCAGTTTCTTCACTTATTTGACATTGATTGTTTTTCAGAAAGCAAGACTATATATTTACAACCCTTTGGACTTGAGAGATCATCCAAAACTCATCCTTTTAGTCTCATCTTTTAGTTATATTTTTCTGTCTACCTGTGTATTTTATTCACGCTGGCATCCCTAGCCCATATTTTTAATTTAATGTGTTATTGGTACTGCGGTAGTGTTGTCACCTCACAGTAAGACGTTGTCCTTTTCGATTCTCAGCTAAAGCGTCTTCTGTGTGGAGACATGCATGAATGGGCGTACCTTCGTTGAAGGTTGTGCATCAGGGTTGGCAACTCGGCATGTAAAAATCTACTGCCAGTCATTAGCGGACCGGAGTTCCTCTGTGGCAACCCCTAACCGGGAAAAGCCGAAAGACACAACAGCAACATTGTTTTACTTTTACCATGCTTACACACACACATATAAACAAATGTGAACCTGAACTGTGTATATAGTGTGCTTTCACATTATCTTTAAATCATTCTCCCTCAGTTTCAAATGGTATTGCCTCGGATTTTTCTATATTCCATTTTCTGAAAGCTGCTGCTCTCATGGCCTTTTCCATAAAATGCTTTGAAGTTTGTCATGTTCTCTTGCGGTTTGATTCTAAGACATGTAAATATCAAACTCTTTTAATCTCTTTATATCAGTCCGGCCTGCCACACAAAGCCATCCGGCCCCCAGAGAGTAACCAAAAATTAAGAAAAAAGTGAAAAAATACTATGCCTTACTCCAGTCATGCAAACTTTCCAGAAAGTGCTTACTTACCTAATTGACTGCAGTTGTGTACACCTCTAATTTTAGCCATGAAAGTAACTATTCTTTCTTGTTTATAATTTGTAGTCTGTAAACAGTAGTAACTTTCTGCAAGAGTTTGTAATAAGTCATGGCTGCAAGCTGGAATAAAGTTAAATGCAAAGTTGATGTAGAAAACAGGCAATTTCATGACTGCTGTCTTAAGTAAAAATGCCAGTCACATGTACCTATTGTTAACTCATAACAACTTACTATGTTTTGAGGTGGCCCGTAGATGCATTAAGAATTTGTGTAGTGGCCCTCCCCACAAAAAGGTTGTGCACCACTGCTTTATATGATTTATAATACTGCCTTTATTGTGTCTACATTTTAGGCATAACCATTTTAACATACATGCAGAGCTACAGATGCGCTCTGATCAATTGTTTATGATGCTTTCCTCCTATGCACCTCTCTATTCGACAGGCCATCCCTTTGTTTCCACATTACCTGCCCATCTTCAGAGAAACTAACTACTCAAAGACCTGTTTTTTTACTTCTTTCCAGGGTAACCCCTCATCCCATATTGTGTAAAGTTGCCAATGGCTACTGTTACCATAATGCATAGTTAAAACCTCCTCAGCTGGACTACCCACCACCTACCCCAAGAAACTTTAATTCTAGGAGACTTCAACACTGACTGGCAATCCTGCTGTAGCAACCACCCAACTCATCATGTAAATCTTCATGGCTTCACCCAACTAGTCCAGTCACCTACTAAGATAAATAACTCCAACAAACACACTACCTTTGATTGGATACTAGTCAATAAGAGCCCCCAGTCATATATAGCAGGCTGCTTATCTGACAGCCTCAGTGATCACTCCCCAACCTTCTTACTAAGAAAAAACCTTTATAAAGCAAAATCCATCATCTACCGTCAAATACACAAAAAAATTAACTTCAACCCTCTCTCATTCAGCTCATCCCTAAAAGACTAACTGGCAACCTCAAACTAGATGACGCAGTTGACTACTTTAATAAAACATTCCTAAGCATCCTTAATTACCACGCCCCCATAAGACATTCCCGAACTAGAGCCCAACAATTCCCATGGCTACAAAAAAACACGAAGTCTGAAATGAAAAACAGGGATAAAGCATGGGACAATTGGCACAAAACCAAAAGCCCCTCTACTAGGCAAAAATTCCTAGAACTATGCAATAGAACCAAAAAGCTTATAAAACAGGACAAAATCCAATACTACCAGTCTGCTCTTACCTCCTCCCAACATAACCCCAAACAATTCTGGTCCTCAATAAACTCCATCCTCCACCCAGGTAAAGTATGTACACCCACTCCTAACTTAACTAACTCCTCTGAAAATATTGCTACCTCTTTCAACAATCACTAAGTTCACACAAACCATACTATCACTAGCTAGACAACACAACCCTCCCCCCATAAACCCACACCATCAACTAGAACTAACAATCTCCCAACTAGCTTCTCTTTCTCTCCTGTTCCTACCTCCAAAATAAAAGAACTACTAACTAAACGTAAAACCACCATATTAGCAACAGACAACCTCCCAGGTGAATACATTCAACTTGCAGCTGACGCTCTAGCCTACCCCGTATCACTCTTGATTAACAGATCTATGTCAGAAAGTTATGTTCCTACACTATGGAAAGTCTCGCACATAATTCCCCTACACAAAGGAGGCCCCTCCACAGATCTAACCAATTACTGCCCCATAGCTATTCTCTCGCCACTCTCCAAAATACTAGAGAGATGCATTCATTCTCAAGTCTCAGATCACCTCCTTGCTAACAACCTCCTCTCCAACACACAACACGGTTTCCAACCTAACCATAGCACCACCACCGCCTTACTCTCTTTCTCTAACACTATCCTACAAAATAAAAATGCAGGTTATCTCTCCTCAGCTACCTTCCTAGACCTCTCTAAAGCTTTTGACATGGTCCCACACAAACAACTCATCTCTCTTATCAGTAACCTATCCTTCTGTCAACCAGTCATCAACTGGTTTCAGAGTTACCTATCTGACCGCCAACAAGCAGTTGTTTGGCAGGACAACCTATCCCCCAACTACCAGTCTCCATAGGAGTTCCCCAAGGGTCCATCCTGGGACCCCTACTCATCTCTATTTTCACCAATAATCTAGCCTCAGCCACAACACATGGCACACTCATACAATACGCAGATGACTCAACCATCATCTGTACAGCCCACTCCCTACCAGAACTGCAAAAAGTCACACAGGAAGCATTTTCTTCTATTGAAATTTGGTTATCCGATGCCCAACTAATACTCAACCCAAACAAAACAAAATTACTAATCTTCCAACCCACCAAACTTACCCTAGACAGCTCTCACTTTAACATCACAACAAAAGACAACACCACCATCCATCCTACAGAACACACCAAATTACTAGGAGTAGAAATAGGCAATAAACTGAACTTTGACATTCACATTTCCATGACCATTAAAAAAGTGCACATCAAAATAGGAGCAATATATAGAAATCAGCAACTACTTACCAAAGCAGCTAAAATTTCGGTAGCAAATTCTTATCTTATCTCTACCCTACTCTATGCCTCTCCAATATTTACTAACCTTAGACAATGTGATCTAAATAAGCTCGAAAACCTGCTACAACAAAATCGCCAAATTCGCCACAGGGGCTTCCTACCGTACTCACCACTGTCTCTCACTAGCAGAACAGGGCTGGCCAGAGCTCCCCCACAGGGTTGCCAGATTTCTGACTGGCCAGGTAGGGACAAAACAAAAAAAAAAGGTCTTCCACGTCTTTAACGCGGAACATCAGAGTTCCGCATTACACAGAAGTAGCTCTGTGTTTATTTTTTATTTGATTGGCCCGGGCCAATCAAAAATAAATAAACATAGACCTACTTCTGTGTGAAACATCGCAGTCATGCATTACAGAGAAGTAGCTCTGTTTTGCGATGTTTTGATTGGCCCGTACACCGGTATACGGGCCAATCAAAATATCGCAAAACAGAGCTACTTCTGTTTAATGCAGAACTGCAATGTTCCGCATTAAACAGAAGTAGCTCTGTTTTGCGATGATTTGATTGGCCCGTATACAGGCATACGGGCCAATCAAAAATCGCTAAACATGGAGCTTCGTTTAATGTGGAACTTCCGCATTAAGCACAAGAAGCTCCGCGTTTAGCGATTTTTGATTGGCCCATATGCCGGTATACGGGCCAATCAAAAAAAAAAACAAAGCGGAGGCTGCCCGGGATTTAAACCGGCAGAGCGGGACTCGGGATCAGGCTGCTGATCTCGGGACAGTCCCGCCCAAATAGGGACGTCTGGCAACCCTGCTCCCCCACCTCCTTCAATGGTACCAACTCGCACTCGCCCACAAACTAATAAACCAACCACTAAATGTCCCATCCCTCCAGAATCTACTCCAACCCTACATAACCAGGAGACCACTAAGATCCAGCCACAAAAACCTCCTACAGGTCATAAGAGCCATTAACTCTGCTGGAGAAGCATTATTCTCCTGCACTATAGCCAAACTCTGGAACTCCCTCCCATTCTCAATTACCTCTGTAACTTCTTGCACCCACTTTAAATCCTTACTAAAATCACATTTCAGAACTTGCCAGATATGCCCTTGCAACCCCCTCTCTAATACCATTCACTCCCCCCAACCACTACCTCTCTCAGCCCATTATCAACAACCTACTCTTAGCAAGCTTGGCTACTCATGTTCCCGGCTACCTACCACATAATACTAACTTCTTATAGCAACAACTGCTAATGGCTGTTATGTAACTCAAAAACAGTTTGTATCAATTGTTCACTGATGAATCTCAACTACATTTTAACCATGTTTAGTATATGTCACCATATTTTAAAATTGTACTATGCTCTACAGCTGTTTTACATCTGTTTTCTTCTTGTCTTGTGTCCTTAACTGGACTAATGTCTATATTTAAATGCTATGATTTTTTAACTGTATAATGCAAATAATAATGTGGAGCTTTTCTCCCCGGGCCTCCACTGAAAATGGACCTGTGTCCAGTCGGACTCTCCCGGTCAACAAATGTAAATAAATAAATAAATAATGTTCTGCCAGTTTCCCACTGAAGGTCTTTGGACCATAACTGTAATCTTTGGAACAGAAATAATTTAAGTGAAGTTAGGGGAATACATACTAATTCTGAAACTACGTATCTCAAGAGTATTCCCCTTTTCATCAAAATAATACACATGAACAATTACACCACTTGTGGGGAGGTATAGATCCCTCATAATAGATGGCGTGGAAGGCACATGTGAAAACAAGTTACAAAATTTTATTTATTTATTATTTTTTTTTTTTTGCTGAAGTTTCCAAGTATCTAGACTTATGTTGAGTTTCGCACTTCTGATACGGAATATGATCAGCTTCATATCCTGCAATTTATTACCCTTGTCAAGTCTCTTCTCATGTTGTCCACATTATATCTGTTGCTAATGGCCGGTAAAACTCTACCTCTATTTTAAAACATTGCTGTAGAACACCATAGAAAATCTTAAATATATATACAGTGTGTTGATGTTTCTCCTGCATATTGGTAGCAGCTGCTATGTACATTTTTACTTATTTTCTTTAAGCAGGCTGTATTCCTCAGTCAGAATTAAATTACTTGGGCTGTTTTTACTCCATCTGCTGTAGGGCTTGAGAAGGTCAAAGTCCCTACAAGTTATACAACATCTGGAACTTTATTACAGGTATTTGAACTGATAAGAAAAATACACAGAATGATCCCTGAAGCCACTTACATTTTCATTTTTTGAGTTTACCATGAAACTGCTAGGAAATATTGACAAAAAGACTTATGAGTTTTAAGATCAGCTTTCTTTATTTGCACTTTTATTGTAACCAGTGCTGTTTTAAAAACTGTGTTTCTGCAAATCCCAGACAAGTTACTGTTAATCCAGATTTAATCACTGAATATTTTACGGTGTTGTTCTCAACCTAGAGCATGCCATTAAAATAAGGTAGGCAAAGAGGTCAGACTCCTTAAGATATGTAACATAGATAGGCTTTAACTGATGGTAACAGACAGAACAACTGATGTAGTACTCAGCATTAAGGAAAAGGTGAGAAGTACAATATACCAACTCTACTGACAGTATACACATAATGGTGTTCTCACTAGCCATGAGAAAGGAACCAGGCCTAGCTGCACAAAACAGAATCGGGTATTACAGAGGATGACTGACAAGATTGAAGACTGAACAGTAAAGGGTCTTACAATAGGGGAAGAAAACACAGAGGTGGATGTGCTGTTTAGTATTAAACATGAAGCTATTTGTGGGGAATGAAAAAGCCCTGAGGAGGAAACCTAAATAATTCACTAGGTCTTGCTCTCTTATGCAAAGGGATAAAACCAGGGAGTTTGCTGCAAAAGAGATTAAGATCATAAGCATGTGATTATGCCACCATCAGACTTACAGACGTGCAATAGGTCTGAGAGGATAGGAACAGATGAGCCTCTGTATGCCAGGCAGAGACCATTTCTGAGTAGCCCGTAAGATACGAAGAATAAAGGCAAAGCTTCGAGACAATCATTGCATTTCTTATGATTTAGGCCTTTGATTTTCCTGGTAAGAAAACTCTGTGGGCATTCAAGTTGTGTCAAGTGTTTGGCCAGATACATGCTAAAGGGGGAAATTATACTAAATGATCAGCTAAATAAGTACCAAATGCAGTAGAATGATTGCATCCCTGGACCTGGACACCATTCCCTTACTAATAAGCCTAGTAATGTAAAAGGACTTTTCTACCACAGTGGACACGATGATTGAAGGACAGTTAGTTACCTGGAAACCTATGCAGACTACAACTACTGAATCCATTTTCAAGAGTGTGTGCTACAATGTGATAGTTACAGGGGATATCATGCTTGCTGAAGGACACTATTATACATTTTTTGACATTTATTTTCAGTCCACTGCATTAACACTAGCTCTCTCGAGCAAGGCTCTCTTAAAGGATGTTGGTCTCCTCCGAAGAATTAACAATGATACACAGTTTAAAGTCATCAGCAAAACTGGTCAGCCATAATTCCTTAACATTGGCTTTGACCTCCAAGAAGTAAATACCAAAGAGGTAGAGCCTAAGAATAGAGGCATAGGATATACTGCTAGTGGCATGTCTTTTGGAGAAAATGGAGCCATGCACCCTAATTCATTGGGTTCTATTTGTGAGCCAATTTGCTATCAGCCGAGTTACACAGAAATTGATATTTAGCTGGGAGAGATGATATGCAATATCAGGGTGAGAAAAGGTACCAAATGCATTAGTGGGCTATAGCTATGCACTGTGTATTGATTTCCACTCATCCATTGCTTCAATAACTTTCACAAAGCAGTCAACCAGGTTGAATATACAGGATCTGTCCTTTACAAAACCAAACTGGACTGAGTCAAGGGTTTGCAAGTTACCTGTATCCTTCTTTATTAATTCCATAATGATCCTTTTCATAGTCTTACAGATGAGGCTCAGACTTATAGGTCGATAACTTCTTGGATCAGCTGATGCCCTAAACTTGTGTAGGGGATGATTATTGCTGAGCTCCATTCACGTAGCACAAAGCCTGTTTGGAAGCTAATCATGAAAACATTATGTAGGGAGTTTGGCAGGCCCTGTATTAGGAAAGCCAGTAGAAATTGTATGTTAGTTGGCTCGACAGATCGAGTGTTCTTGGAACTGTATAATGCTTTGAAGATTTGTTCTTGGTTGATTTGGATTGGGGGGTACTGATGCAGGTATGTGATCTAGGAATGTTGGGGAGGGGAAGGAGGTGGAGACTGAGCTAAATTTTATCTGCTAGTACATTGCTATGTCCTCTGGGTCTGACTAGGTGGCATAAGCAGGTGGCATAATTTACTATTAGCTCTGTGCAGTGTTCCAAGAGAAAAGTACCATGCACACCTCTACTCTATCGTTTTTGAGGGAAAAAATTTTCCTCCTTGCCTCTGACCAACAACTGCCACCAGTGCCTCCTCTTTGTCCGCCAGGTCTACCAGGCACTCCTAAACCCCCAAACTTACTCTGTCTCATGCTCAGGACTGATGAGAAACTTGAGGCATTCTGGTGCAGCATCATATTCCTATGTTTATGTCTGCTTATGTCCTAACACCCGTTTTCCCTTTCATATGCCTGTAACTTATCCAATGGGCAAACATACAATGGGGAAGTGAAACATGTTGCCAAAACTCCATAGGGACTGAGCCATGCCCCCAAACTATTCCCATATAGGGCACATATTCCCTTAGGTTTCCCCAGCCTCCACCAAGGACAAAAGGCAAGGAGTGTGCCAGTGCATGTCCCCTAAGACAGGCAAGCCCATCCTTCCCTGCCTTGCCTGAGACTCTAGAACTGCTAACTGTACCCAGGTTGCCTGGGTCATAGTTACTGTTTTATCCCTCTGTGCTACAGCAAGACTAGTCTACCCTCCATATCTCCACTGTAAGAACATGCACTTTTGTGCAATGAGAGGTAATGGGGGAAAAAAGAGGTCAATCAAAGTATGGAATTGTCTCTTTTAAAGCCTTAGTAATCATGAAAGCTATTTGCATAACATACATTACCACCACAGTCAGTTAATATCCAAAACTTGATTTATAATTCAGCACAACTGAGCTAAGCAGCCTGGAAAAAATGCAACTCTGGAGGCTCAAATGACATTTATCTCTACCACACATATATATGAAGAAGCACAACAAGTGTTTAGTGTTTCACAAAGCAGAAATGAAAAATGCTATTCTTAATTATAGTCCACATATGCATTATCCATGTCATTACATATAGATTTGGAAGTTACTTCACATATTACATAAATGCTAATTTCATTTTGAACAGCCTACCTTTGAAGGCACATACTGCCAACTGCATTTAACCTGGTGCATTTGGGCATTCTGAGGCAGTGTAGCCTCATGTACACAGACACACCTCTCCTCTTACCTCCCAGCACTCACTTGTGAGAGATGCACTTCTATCACCAAATTGGAAGCTATGCACTCTCCAGCCAAGACCGGACTAGCTGGTCAAAAGAGAAGGTCAACACCTGCACCACACTACATGGAACCCATAGCCCTCCAGAACATCCACAATCACATAAAAACACAAATCACACACCCACCTTCACAGAGGCACTCAATAGAAATTTACCCAAACAGCAGAAAAATACAGTTTTGTACCTACCATAAATGTAGATGTTCGAAGATCCACATTGCTGCAGTCCTTACACTTGGGTAGTCCGCTGTCCTCGGTCGGCCCGAATATCAAAGTATTAGGCTGACGTCGGTCAAGGCGCTTAAGACTGACATCAGAACGTCAGGGTACAAATGCGCATGACCGACGTCATATCCTCAGTCTTTTCTTGCCCCAGATGTCAGAAGACCCTAAAAAGAAAGGTCACAACCAAAAGACAGCAAAAAACAACCAACCACCCTTGTACTAATTATATGTACAATATATACAATATCCACAATATTCACAACCCAAACCACACAACCGCCTCTAACCACAGAGGGGAAGGAGGGAGGGTAAATTGGACTGCAGCAATGTGGATCTTCGAACATCTACATTTATGGTAGGTACAAAACTGTACTATGTTCTTCATCTCACATTGCTGCAGTCCTTACACTTGGGTAGAATCCCAAAGCAGAGGTATGGGAGGATGGCCAAACTATAAGGAAGCAGGAGCTGCCAAAATGCCCTGTAAAATTGCAGTGGCAAAACCAGCCCTAGATTTAGAGTAAAGTGGAAGGTGGTAATGCTTAGAGAAAGTATGCACTGAACTCCAAGTAGCTGCCTCCAAAATATCTTTAGTTGCCACCCCCCTTAAGAAAGCTGTAGAAGTGGCAGTAGCCCTAGTGGAATGAGGCCTAATCCCAGCTGGAATCTCCTTACCATGATGGGAATAACAGAAAGCAATACAAAACCCAATCCACTTAGAAATAGTTTGTTTTGACACAGGCTTGCCCTGAGAACCCAAAGCAAATGAAACAAATAACTGCTGAGACTGCCTGAACCCTTTAGTTCTGCTCAAATAATATCGCAACTGCCTGTGTATATCCAAAGTGTGCAAAATCTTTTCCCCTTTATTTTGGGGGTTTGCATAAAAAGTAGGCAAATGAATAGTTTGGTTTAAAGCCACACTAGAAACCACTTTAGGCAAAAAGGAAGGATTAGTACGTAAAGATACCCTATCCTTGTGGAAAATTAAGAAAGGCTCAACCGCCATAAGGGCCTGTAATTCAGAAACCCTTCTTGCAGAGGTAATGGCCAACAAAAAAGCAGTCTTCCATGATAAATATTTCAACTCAGCAGTAGCTGCAGGCTCAAAAGGTTGTAGAGTGAGTTTCTCCAACACAAAATTGAGATCCCAAGCAGGAGCAGGAGCTCTACGTGGGGGTCTTATATTCTTTGCCCCTCTAAGGAATTGCTTAAACAAAGGATGAGAAAACAATGGTGGGTCACAGTCATAGTGAGCAGAAATTGCTGCAGCATGAACCTTAATAGAAGAGAAGGACAAACCTTTGTCCAGTAACTCAGCAAGATATTGAAGAGCCACACTTAAATTAGGCTTAGAAACATCAAATTCCTTTGCTAAACTCCAAAACAAAAATCTCTTCCATTTATCTGCGTACACTTTCCTTGTACTAGGTCTCCTGGCCTCCAAAATAACATTCAAAACTTGCTGTGGAAGCTGAGACCCTCCAGGGTTTAAAAACAGAATATGCCAGGCTGTTAGGTGAAGAGAGTGAAGTTTGACATTGAGTAAATGACTGTTCTCCTGAGACAGCAGGAGTGGAATCGAAGGCAAAGGCCATGGAGGCTCCTGTACCAGACTTCTCAGTAATGGGTACCAGTGCTGTCGAGGCCAATCTGGAGCTATTAAAATCATCTTTGGCTTGTCCTGTCTGACCTTTAGAAGTACCTTTGGGAGGAGAGGCAGAGGTGGAAAGGCATACACATGAAGATTGCTCCAATTGAATGAAAGAGCATCCACTTTCCAAGCTGTGGGATGAAACCTTTTTGTGCAAAACTTTGGCAGCTGGTAGTTTAGTGGAGAAGCGAACAGATCTATGTCTGGAGTTCCCCATAACACTGTCAATTTCTGAAATACATGAGGATCCAATTTCCACTCGTGGGGATCCATAATTCGTCTGCTCAACACATCTGCTAAGGAGTTCTGTGCTCCCGGCAGAAACCTTGCCTGAAGATTTACCAGTAAACTGAGAGCAGTCTCCCACAAAATCATTGCTTGTCTGCATAGAGGATAAGAATGTGTTCCCCCTTGCTTGTTGATGTACCACATGACAGTTGTGTTGTCTGTTAGAATCAACACCTGCCCTGGAAGAAGTAAATCCTTGAAAGCTATTAATGCAAATTGGACTGCTAACATCTCCTTCAAGTTGATATGTAGATGTTGTAGTCTGGCAGGCCACGTGTCTTGAATCCACTTTCCATTTAGATGAGCTCCCCAAGCTTTGTCTGAGGCATCTGTCGTTAGAATCTGACTCGCCTCTGGCCGGGTCACAGAGAGTCCCTTGTTTAGGTGACATTCCTGAGCCCACCACAAAAATTCCTTTTGAATGCAAGGTATTATCTGAATGACAGTGTCCATATCTTGGCAGTGCTGTGTCCATACATATTTGAGATACCATTGTAGCTTCCTCATATGCAGTTTGGCATTGGGAAGCACCAGAATACAAGATGCCATGAACCCCAAGGCTTGAAGGACTGTCTTTGCAGTCAGCCTGGACTGATGAGACAATTGATGGAAGTAAAGGGAAAGATTCTTTTGTTTGTCCGGGGTCAAAAAGGCCATCTGGGATGCTGTATTGAGTCTCACACCCAGAAAGCACATGTCCTGAGAGGGTACTAGACTGGACTTTATTTCGTTCACAGAATACCCCAGGCATCTTAGCACTGCTATCACATATTGCAAATGATGAAGAAGTTCGTCCTTTCCTTGGGCCAGAATCAGGCAATCGTCCAAATAAGGATAGATCTGTATTCCTTTTAGCCTGAAGAAAGCTATCACTGGAGCCAGAACCTTTGTGAACACTCTGGGCAGTAGATAAGCCAAAGGGCAATGCAGAGAACTGATAATGAGAAGTCCCAGCTCGAAAACGCAGATACTTCCTGCAACTTAGCCTGATAGGAACATGAAGGTAAGCCTCCTTGAGATCCAGAGTCACCATCCAGTGATCTTTGCCCAGCAGAGGTAAAAGCTGTTGTAACGTCAACATTTTGAACTTGGGAATGTCCAGATAAGTGTTGAGGATAGATAAATCCAAAATTGGTCTCCACGTGTTCCCCTTCTTTGGTACTAGGAACAGGCGAGAATAAAATCCTAGGCCCACTTCTGGCAGAGGGACCGGCTGTATGGCCCCTATTTGAAGTAGCAGAGAAATTTGTTTGTGAGCCTCTATTCTTTGCTGAGGAGGAACGTCTGGCATGCCTTTGAAAGGAGGCAAGGTATGGAAATAAAACCTGTAACCTTGGTGTATGATATCCAACACCCATCTGTCCTGGGTAATTAAACTCCAGTTTTCTTTGAAGAGTGTCAACCTTCCTCCCAAAGGCGCTGCCAGACAAGAAGGCTCTGGCAGCTGAAAAGGTAGGTCATTGGGCCTGTTTACGAAAGGACTGGCCCCTGCCCTCACCCGAAGACTGTGCAGGTGAACTCCCTGTTCTAGGTCTGAAAGAGCCCTGAGCTCTGCCCCTACCACGTCTAGATCTTCCCCTAGACTGTGAATCATAAGAAGGGTACGTCCACCCCTTAGCAGGCCAATTCCTACTAAACTTCGGAGGCTGAACTTGCAAAAAATCTTTAACAGCCTGCATAGACTTAGCCTTGTCTTCCATTTTCTTTAAGACTGCCTCCACAGGTGAACCAAACAACACATCAGACTGTAAAGGAGCATCTAAAATCCTTGTCTTAACATGGTCAGATAAATTCTGATCCCTCAGCCAGGCGTGCCTGCGAAGAACTGACCCAGTGGCAGCCACCCTAGACGAGGCCTGTACAGCATCAAAACCACATTGTAAAGAATGCTTACCCACCTGTTCAGAAACATGTACCAAATCTTGTAATTCTTTACACTCAATGCCTTCCGCCAGAGCATCTACCTTAGACTTCAATTGAGAAAGAAGATAGTTTTGATATTTCAACATGTGAAACTGGCAATTCAAAGCCCGCATAGCTAAGGTGGAAGAAGTATAGACTTTCTTTCCCCATCTATCCAAAGCTCTGGCCTCTTTATCTGGAGGAACCGGATTTTTAACAACAGAGGCCTTGACGCCCTTAGGTCCCTGACTAACTGTTTCTGGGTCCGCCCTAGGACTCTTATAAAGATATTTATGAGCTTCAGGCACCCTGTAATACCTGTCAGGTTTAACAGGAGCAGGAGGCAAAGAATCAGGATTAAGTGAAGCCTCTGCAAACACATCTTCCACAACATCCAGAACAGGTGGTATAGCCAAAGGCCTATGCTGGGGTAAAAGCAAAATTCCCTAAGCCTTTTCCTGGAATCAGAGAAGTCCTGACCTTCCCACTTAAAATGTTCCCTCATGGAATGAAGAGTCTCTGAAAAGAAAAATCCTCTGGAGGAGAAGCAGAAGGAGTAGAATCATCCACATCAGAATCAGAATAAGGAGAATACTCCTGCAAGTCTTCAGCCGAAGACTCTGAAACATCCGAAGCCTGCTCAAAACTCCCCAACTCTGGTTCCACCCTAGGCCTCTTATCAGGAGGGGGAAAGAACCTCTAATCAAAGTAATTAAATCTTCTGCCATTTTAAGCATGTGCTTCTTGGGCACAGAACCTGATGAACTAGGAGTGACACCAACAGAAGCTAAACCTGGCCTGCCTCTGGGAGAAGCCTTGGAAACAGAAGGAGAGGGCCTAACCACCCTAGGAAGGGAGGGGAGTACAGTAACCTGAGAAGCCCCTTCAGCCTGACTTGCCTCCAGAGAGGCCACATCCTGCAATATCAAAGTCTCCCCCTGGGACTCCAGAGAAGCCTCCGGCGGAACCACCGGTTCCACTGACACCTCTAAAGTACCGGCGTCCGGTACGGACGACTCTTCTTGCCTGGGTTTAGCTGCTTTGTCTTTGCACTTCTTCGACGAAGCGGGCGTCGGAGCATCCGACGGCATATTATAATTGCACCGCTTCCCGAAGACCAACCTGGCACAATCTAACCTTTGCTTAATAGTGCGCTTATTGAACCTAGCACAAAAGCGACACCCAACAACGTCGTGCTCAGGCCCCAAACAAGGAATACACAAAGTATGATAATCTCTATGCGGTATCTGTTTCCCACAAGAAATACAGTTATTCACTTTTTCTGACATCCGGTAAACCACTGAGGCAAGCAAAAACTAAAATATTCCCCAACGGGTACTTAGCCAACTTTGACTCGGTCTGAAACTCCGAATTCGAAAAATTTCAGAACGCCGAACGGCACTTGCAACGCTGCTTCTGCATCGGACCATGCGGCAAAAAAGACTGAGGATATGACGTCGGTCATGCGCATTTGTACCCTGACGTTCTGATGTCAGTCTTAAGCGCCTTGACCGACGTCAGCCTAATACTTTGATATTCGGGCCGACCGAGGACAGCGGACTACCCAAGTGTAAGGACTGCAGCAATGTGAGATGAAGAACATCCTCCAAGACAGAAACACACTCAACCACCACAACACAGCACAAACCACAGGACACACAGCTCACCTCCACAGTGTTCCTCTCAACCTAAGCCCCTAAGGCTAAACACTTTGCCCAATACACTAATCATAGGTGACTCAATAGTGAGGCACACAGATGTCCCACTCACTAGGTTGAATAATTAGAAGGTAACAATCAGCTCTCTATCAGGTGCCAGAATCTGACACACAACACACGCACTCAGGTCACTCCATAACAAGTACAAGTATGAATCTGTCACTGTCCATGTGGGTGTGAATGACCTGAGACACACCTCCCTGGACTACATGAAAAGAGATATGATGAAGCTCTCGGATTATGTGGCCCAGGCAGGTATGACACTAGCCCTGAGCAATATCCTACTGTCACCCAGAATGATACCGCAGTACAAACAAAAAATTACTGACTTCAACAATTGGCTAGGTATCTGGTGTCATTCTAAGGGGATCCAGTATCTGTCTGCTTGGGATGACATGATTGGCAGACCGCGATGCTTTGCCAGAGATGGCCTGCATCTGTCACCCCTCGGTTTCCAGGTACTGGCTAAGGCTCTTGCTATCCCTATAGTGCCTTTTTTAGGCGGTGTTCCAAAGACCAAATTACCACCACAATAGCTATAAATAAATCCAATCTGAAGGTCATGCTACTTAATGCTAGAAGTCTAAATCTCAAGATGCAGTAGTTTAAAGCACTCCTTAAAATGGAGAGCAGACATTTTTGCTGTAATGGATACCTGGTTTAAAGTGGCAGAAAGCACCCCTGCGCTACCAGGCTACAACTCATTCCACACCTTTTGGCCCCGAAATATGGACCTAAGCTCCGCAGGCGGTGGCGTCTCCATATTCATAAAGGATATGCACACCTCCAGACTAGTAGCCCAACATAATGCATCTGAGATACTTCAGGTACAACTAACATTGGGTAAAACTGTGATCCGGGTCATAGTCTGCTATAGGTCCTCAACCATGTCTCTAGACTCTCACACCACGTTTCTAAACACCCTGGAATCTATCAAGGTCCAACCCAACACTCTCATACTAGGAGACTTCAACTACCGCTCCATCAACTGGGAAAACTACTCAAGCACCAATGCACTGGCCCAGTGCTTCCTGGAATTCATCAATTCCAGTGCCCTGGACCAGCTCATTCTTACCCCCACTAGGGGAAGCAACATCCTTGACCTGGTTATTACTAACATGGGCAACCACTGCTCTACACCAATAGTCAATTCCTCCCTGGTTAGATCCGACCACAAACTAATCACCATGGAGATCCACATTTCACCCACACCCCCATAAAGGTATTCACCATGAAAAACTTCTTCAAAGCTGACTTTGGACTCCTTTGGCCTGAATAAAAATGTTTCTTTAAAACCGCATTTATGATCACATGATTTGTTTAAGTAATTGTAATGGACACTTTGTATCTAAGTATACATTGTAACATTTTTACAGAGTGTATTATGGTCTGATGAATCATCCATATTGGATGCGAAAGCATTCACCATTTTATATTGTTTTATTTTATGCTTTCTGTGTGTTTTATATTAAAATTGATTCGACATGTGAACAGCTGTGCAGTAGTCTCAGTCATTGTTTGGATTTTACATTTGGTTACATTTTGAGAAGGCTATGGATTCCACTTTTGGTGCTTTTGTCTTTCTCAAACAAAAGTCTGGAAAAAATAGAAGAAGCCTTAGATAGATATTCAGATGATCTGATAAAACCGCAAAAATCAGAGACTGAAATGAAGAAACGGCTGGCTGAGTATGAGACTGCTCACAAAGAGATGTTTCAAAAACTGATAGAATTAGAGGACAGAGCATGTAGGCAAAATCTGCAATTTTCATCTGTATCAGAAAAACTGGAAGGAACAGACTGTATTAATTTTATGAGAGCACAAATAAGCAATTAGACTGGTATTCCACAACAGGAACTGTTAATTGAAAGGGGATACCATGCGTATATTCCAAATATGGCCATGAGAAAACAGCCAAGACTTTTCTTAGTAAAGATCCAAACCTACCAGCAGAAAGAGTTGATCCTGACAAAACTGTAGCAAAAGGGCAAGTATTAAAAGCTGGAGACAGAGTATTGGTGGAAAATGATCATTCACTGTACACCAGGCAGAAGAGAAACACATTTATCCCAGTAATCAAGAAATGTAGAGCGTCAGGTGTGAGATTCATGCTGTAGTCAAGCTGTCTTCAGAATTTTTTTCTTACAGGATCTAAGTAATTCTTTGATGCACAGCAGACTAAGGAGGAAATGCAAAAGTTTGTCCTACAAAAAATGAGCCATCGTGCAGAAGGGGACTCTGCTTCTCATTCTTCTCATAATAAAGTACACAGAGAGACTTAGCCAGTGAAACTTTTTCGACTGTTCCAAAGTAAAATGCCTGAGAGAGACAGAAAAGCAAAGGAGGTGACCACAAAAATCAGAAGCACCGTGGAATTGAACATGAATCTGGAGTAGAGATGGAGATGAAAAAGACTAGCAACATGGAAATTAGTGAATAAATGTGAGACTGCAAAGTACTGATCACATTTGTTAAATACGACTATATAATAATAATAATAATAAGTGGAAAAAGTGGACTTTTGTTGATTTTGTTAAGACTGTCTGGAACTTAAAGTCACTTGCCTCACTCACTCCATGTCATTAATGTTTTGAAGGACTCTTGAGGGGAAGAGAAGAGGAAGTAAACTGTAACTAAATAAAACAATGTTTTCTTAACAGTATTTCTAGGACACTTTTCATAATATAAATTGCACATTTTATAGTAAAGTATTTTTAGTTGCTCTTGTATATGATAAAGTTATTAAAGTAAACAGATGCCTTTATCTTTTCTCTTCTCTTTCTTTCTGATTTCTGGTATTAAGAAATATAGGCTACAGTGCAAAGAGAGAAGAAAAATTAGAAACAAATCATGTTTATGCTATTGGGCTGTAATCTTGGGTTATCGAGGTGGTGTAAAAGTACACAGAAATGACACATGTAGAGTCGATACGTCTTCTCACTTCTGTATAGATGGATGTCTGGATTAAGACCCTTGGCTTAGTATAATAAATTTTAAGTGAAAACAAGTAAATATGAGAATGCCAAATATAATGAAGAGTTTTTTCTTTAGCAATAAATGTTTCAACTTACCTTTTAGACTGCAACAGATTACTTAATTTATCTTTTTTCTCTTACTTTTCCATGGAGGCAAGCTGATAATAGGGGCAATAAGACAAAACACTGGTTTCTTTAGGTCTAAAAGTTAATGATTTCATAAAGTAGGCAAGTAATTTTCACATTTAAAAACTTGAAAACACCACAAAAAAAACTTTAATTCATTAAGTGCTTTCGTCCATCACAGGACTTCTTCAGAATAAAAATACATTTACTCTTTCCCTTTTTATAATACAACCAATTGAAGCGCATAAATACTTAGTCATATTAAACATTTAAAGGAACAACTACATAATAAAACTACCTTATTTAAAAAAAAAATTTAATATTGATACTTTCATTCAGCCCAGGGGGCTTATCAGCCTGACGCCCTAATTTTCACATTTGGAGGAGGGGGAATAAAGATAAAAAAAAAAGAATAGACACCAACTAGTGTAAGTAGAAGCACAGCTAATAAATAACATGCGTCTTAGCATGAATAACATCAGTTTCTGGATAACTAGGGCCTGTGTTAGCAGCTGCCTATTTGGCTTTCGTAGTTGTGTGTGTGTAAGTGAATAGGTTATGGAGACGCTCTGTTTCTTGTTGGAGGGGTTTACTAAAACAAAAAGTCTTGTAAAATGCGACATAGGTTCCAATGTTGATAAAAAAATAGGTATAAAGGATAAGCCTGCCAAACATTAATGGAGGTATACATCACAAAAGCTGGAATTGGACATTTAAAAAGCTGCCATGTATAATGGATAGAAATGACTTCTTACCATAATGGTGACTCTTTCCATATTGTCTTGGAATGTTAATGGTCTCACAGGTATGTATATATATATATATATATATATATATATATATATAGAGAGAGAGAGAGAGAGAGAGGAAAGAACACTTAATTACATTAAAAATTCAAACTACAAACAACAATGCTACTGGAGACAAATTTTGAAAGAAATGAGCATGTGAATTTGATAAAGACAGGACTTTAGGATGGATATTCTGCAGAATGTCAGGAATAAAAGAAAAGAGGAGTACTTATATTAATTGCCAGTTGAGCTGCAGTAGTGATAGAAGAGGAAAACAAAGATAATAATGGCAGATTTGTAGTAATAAGGAGCGACTGACAAGGGATGATGGATTACACTGGCATGTATTTATATTCTACCTAAAACTGCTATTTGGAAGCTTAAAAAATTAGGGAGAAATAATCGGCTTTCAGCAGGGAATATTACTTGTAGGTAAGGACTAAAATTTGATTTGCAACAATAAGGATGTATCTGGGGGTCCAGAAGGGAAAAATATAAACAGAGATGGTAGATTTCTGAAAATAAAATTATGAAAATATTTGGTATGAAAGACGTAAATGCAGTAGTAAGAACTTGGGACAGAATTTACATATTACTCCCCAAAGTACAATAACTGGGCTAGACCTGATAGAAATTATATTTCACAGGAACATGTCCATTTAATTGAGAACTTTGATACAAATCCAATAACTATTTCAGATCATGCATCAACAATTACTATGATAAAAATGCAGGGTAATGAAGTAAAGATGAGGCAGTGGCACATCCCCACCTACCTGTTAAAAAGGGAGGAATTTAAGGAATGTGCAGTGGAAATGATCTGGAAGTTATTAGAGAAGGTTGAAAGTACTCCAGAAGTTATAGCTAGTGAGTGGAACAGAATGAATGTACTGTTTAGAAATAGGGTAGAAACAATAGAAAAATACATCTGGTTACGTAATAAGGAATATTTAGAAAAGTTGAAAAAGGTTAAAGTAATACAAAATTAGGAGAATCTCGCAGAAAATGAACAGGTGCAATTGCAAAGTACTAAAGAGAAAAGGAAGTACCTGGAAAATATGCATGAGTCTACAAAGATCGCAGCTAAGCAACTTTTTTTGATAACTCCAGAGCCCAAAGACTTTTGGCAAAATGACTTATGCAACTGGAAGAAAAGGGTTATTGCCAAACTTAAAAATCCTATAACAAGAAAAACAGCCAGAGATTCTTTAGAGGTATTACAAATATTTTGGAAATTTTATGAAAATTTGCATAAAGCAATAAAGTGGGAAAATCAATAAAAAGCACAAATGGAAATATTTATGGAAGACAAATATGTCAAGGTTAGAGACAGATGAGACTCAACAACTAACAGTTATGATAAGGGGAAATGAAATAAAAATTATGATGTATAACCAATGTAAAGGAATGTGTCCAGGAACAGACGGTATTCCAGTGGAAGTTTGGATGTTAGGAAGGAAGAAAGGGATCAAAATCCAGATGTTTTGTTTAACAATATTTTAAAAGGAGAGGCACCAATATGGGGGGGGGGGTGAAAAGCTATGTTGGCTGTAATATCTAAAGATGGTAAAGATCCATCTGATTCGGCTTCATATAGGCTACAAGCGAGGAGTGTGTGTTGAGCAGATGGAAAGAGTACTTTGAGGGGCTGATGAATGAGAGACAGAGAAGATTGGATGATGTAGGGATAGTGAATCAGGAAGTGAAATAGATTAACAAGAAGGAAGTAAGGACAGGTATGAAGAGAATGAAGAATGGAAAGGCTTTTGGCCGAGATGACATACCAGTGGAAGCATGGGAGGTGCTTAGGAGAAATGGCAGTAGAGTTTTTAACCAGATTGTTTAATTAAATCTTGGAAAGTCAGAGGATGCCTGAGGAGTGCAGAAAAAGTGTTTTGGTACCTATCTTTCAGAATAAGGGTGATGTGATGAGCTGTAGTAACTACTGAGGGATAAAACAGAGGGATACGTCACAGCTTGAAATTATGGGAAAGAGTAGTGGAAGCTAGGTTAAAAAGGGAGGTGATGATTAGTGATCAGCAGTATGGTTTCATGCTGGGAAAGAGCACTACAGATGTGATGTTTGCTCTGAGAGTGTTGATGGAGAAATATAAAGAAGGTCAGAAGGAGTGGCACCATGTCTTTGTGGACTTAGAGAAAGCATATGACAGGGTGCCTAGAGAGGAGTTGTGGTATTGTATGAGGAAGTCAGGCTGTGGCAGAGAAGTATGTAAGAGTGGTACAGGATATGTACGAGGATAGTGTGACAGTGGTGAGGTCTGCAGTGGGAGTGAGGGATGCATTTAAGGTGGAGGTGGGATTACATCAAGGATCAGCTCTGACCCCTTTCTTATTTGCAGTGGTGATGGACAGGTTGACAGATGAGATCAGGTCCTGTAGACTATGATATTTGCAGATGATATTTTGATCTACAGTGAGAGTAGGGACCAGGTAGAGGACACCCTGGAGAGGTGGAGATATGCTCTAGAGAGGAGAGGAATGAAGCTCAGCAAGACTAAGACAGAATATATGCGTGTGAATGAGAAGGAGCATAGACGAATGGTGAGGATGCAGGGAGTAAAGGTGGATGAGTTTAAGTATTTGGGATAAACAGTTCAGAGTAATGGTGAGTGTGGAAGAGAGGTGAAGAAGAGAGTACAGTCAGGGTGGAATGGGTGGAGAAGAGTGTCAGGAGTGATTTGCGACTGACGGGTACCAATAAGAGTGAAAGGGAAGGTCTACAAGAGGGTAGTGAGACCAGCTATGTTACATGGGTTGGAGACGGTGGCACTGACAAAAAGGCAAGAGTCAGAGCTAGATGTGACAGCATTAAAGATGTTAAGATTTGCACTGGGTGTGACGAGGATGGGCAGGATTAGGAATCAGTATATTAGAGTGTCGACTCAGGTTGGACAGTTTGGAGACAAAGCCAGAGAGGCTAGATTGCGTTGGCTTGGACATGGGCTGAGGGGGGATGCTGGTTATATTGGGAAAAGGATGCTAAGGATGGAGCTGCCAGGCTAGAGGAAAAGAGGAAGGCCTAAGATGAGGTTTATGGATGTGGTGAGAGAGGACACGCAGATGGTTGGTGTGACCAAGCAAGATGCAAAGGACAGGTAGAAATGGAAACAGATAATCCGCTGTGGCGACCCCTAACAGGAATAGCCAAAAGAGAAGAAGATAGGCCCATGTCAAATCTCAACCATGATTATAAGATGTTTATGTCTATAAGAGTTAAAGAATGGCAAAGGTAATAGCAAAATTGATAGATATGGACCTATGTGATTTGGTGAAGGCAGGCAAGCATTTGACAACATTAATAGAACAATGGTGATCCAGAGAAAGGCAGAATGTAAGAAAATACCACTTTTATCGGTGGGTCTTGATGCCAAGATAGCATTCAACAGAGTAAGTTGGTATTTAGGACAATGGAAGCATATAATAAGGTTAACTAGAAAGCTATATGACGGATTGGAGGCAAAAATCAAAGTGGGAGGGTTCCTCTTGGATAAGCTGTGTCTGAACACAGGAACCAGGCAGGGGTGTCCCCTTTCCCCTTTATTTACATTATATTTACAACCACTGGCATAGAAAGTAAGGGAATCATGATATAATTGGTACAGTGGTTCAAGAAAAGTTGGCATTATCTGCAGAGGATATTTTGTACCAGACAGAACCAAAAAAGGAAATCTCAATGTACAATATTCTGAGACAGTTCTGTCTTTTTTCCACAGAAATAAAATTAATGAAGATAAAACAAAGGCTATAGCAGTAAACTATGTACTCGCACATGAACTGATACAGCAATAGTCATAATTATGGGGACAAGATAACATTAAGTATTTAGTAAGGATGGATTAAAAAGGATTTGGTTATGGCAGCTAAGGGTATGTGGGAGAAGACTAAAATAAAAGATAATACAAAAACAGATAAACTGGAAGCTCTTGCCTATGGATATTTATAGCAAAATACGGAGAGTAAAATGTTTTCAGTCCCTTTAGCTTTATACACAGGTCAGGCATATTTTATCAACTACAGGAAAGGTTGCGGAGAGTAATTAATAAACAGTTATTTTATTTGGGAAGGGAAGAGGACAAGAGTCAGGTGGGATAAGTTGATCCAACAAAACAAGGAGGATTACCTGATTTGAAGGGATAGTTCAGAACTACACAGTTAAAGGTTTGTATACATAGCACAAGCAGAAAGCTACAATTCAAAGTGGAAAGGGATACTGATGAAGTATGGGAGTAATTCAAGAAATAAGGAAATAATGGGATTTTAGACACAGTTCCTTAAGGAGTGCAACAAAAGTCATACAAAATATTACATTCATAAAGTAGCAGAGAGTATACTAAGAACTAAGCCAACACGCGAAAGAAGAAAGGAGATTCTGCTGACAGGAATGACTGCAATTACAGGTACTGAGAATAGACAAGAGGTGGCTGAAATGTAGTAGAGGAAGATGGCAAAGGAAAAAATGTATTAGAAACAAATAATTAGAGAAGGAAAGGTAATACAATGGGAAAAGGCCAAAATGACATTTGGACTACAGGCTAGTCATTGCCTTCCCTATCAGGGATAGATATCAGAATATAGACAAAGAAAACTGGATAGGGGAATCATAAATGAATGACTACACTGGCTGAGTTTTCATTTGAATCTAGAACAGAAGCTACTGTTAAAAAAGGGATAATTGCTAGGACATAGAAAATTTTGCACAATAAATACAGCAATCAATTAGATGATGTCAGAATAGATTGTGAAGACAGATTAGATATGCAATCCACAGAGAAAAAATTGGAGACATATGTTTGGCTGCCAAATATGCAACAAAGTCTAGAAGATTTAGGATTTGTGCCTGGAAGTATTTGCACAGATACTTTTATAACCCGAGCAGACTCCAAAAGAAATTTTCCTCAGGAACACAGCAAATGTTGGACGTGAGATGAGACTTCAACTACCCAAACATAGACTGGGAGCATTACTCTAGCTCCAACACCCTAGCCCAAAGGTTCCTAGAATTTATAAACTCAAATGCTATGGAACAACTTCTTACCACTCCCACAAGAGGGGAAAACATACTGGACCTGATCATCACCAACATGGCGACTCTATGCTCCAGACCAGAAGTGTACCCCTCACTGGTAAGATCAGACCATAAACTAATCTCACTGGATATTCACATCCCGACCCCACCCCCTGCCCAGAAAACCACAGTGAAAAGCTTCTATAAAGCAAATTTCACACTCCTCAAAACCAAGGTGGAATCCTTCAAAGCCCCCGGGCTTGTGGAAAATACGGCCCAGACCGCAGAATCCTTTATAAACGCATTCTATGAACACCTTCAGGAATGCATGGATCATGTGATCCCAAATAAAACCAAGACCCAATCCTCCAAAGGCAGACGTCCTGTCTGGTGGACCCCAGCCATAAACAAACTATACAATAGAAGGAGGAAGCTACTAAATGACAGAGCAAAATCCCAAAAAGGGAAGGCATCACTGATCAGTATTAGCAAAAACCTACGGGCACTCATAAAATTGTCAAAGGCCAGCTTCGAGAGAAAAATTGCACAGGACACTAAGGATAATCACAAGGCTTTCTTTAGTTATGTTAGGGACCTGGGTGGTAATTCCCAGATATGCTAAGAATTAGTCCAAAATGACAAAAAAATACACTGAACCCACAGACATTGCCAACATCCTAGCTGACAGGTTCAGCGCAAACTTCTCCCCACCAAAAGGGCAAATATCTATCCCAGCAAAGTGCTGCCCCCCTGACATCTCAGATGCTCAGGTAAGAGCCCCTCTCCAAAGCAAAAACACAGCATCAATGGGACCAGACGGTGTCCCGGGCTGCGTCCTACATGAACTCCAAGAAGAGCTAAACCCAAACATAAAACTACTGTTCAATCTTAGCCTTACTACAGGATATGTGCCCAAAGAGTGGCGTGCAGCAACAGTGGTCCCTCTCCATAAAGGTGGTGCCTCAACGGATCCTGGAAACTATCGCCCCATAAGCCTGACTAGCTAGGTCTGCAAAGCTATGGAAAGGATCATCATGGACCTCATAAATAAAGATATTGGGGACCTACAGACACTGGATCCTACCCAGTTCGGCTTTGTTAAGGGCAGATCCTGCCTCTTAAACCTGGTTGATTTCTTTGAAACAGTCACCAAGGCCATTGACGAGGGGAAGGTGGTCCACACAGCCTACCTGGACCTCGCAAAGCCCTTCGATACAATACCCCACTCGGGCATTATAGATAAGCTCACCAGCTTAAATATAAACCCCTATGTCACTAGATGGATTGCAAACTGGCTCAAGGACAGAACCCACATGGTTAGAATTGCTGGAGCCATGTCAGACTCCAAACCAGTTACAAGTGGTGTCCCACAAGGCTCAGTCCTGGGACCTCTCTTGTTCGGTATATATTTCTCGGAGGTACAGGCCAACACGGAATGACTGTGGCTGACCAAGTTCGCAGATGACTGCAAACTGGGCGCCATAATCGACTCTCCAGCCGACACAAGCATCCTCCAAAAGGGCCTCATAGAAACAGACAACTGGTGCCAGAGCCATGGCCTCAAGCTAAATGCCAAAAAGTGTATAGTCATCCCCTTTGGCCATTAAGTACAGAAGAAGTAATTAGGGACCTGGGGACCCAAGTTGATAGCAATCTCTCATTTGACAACCACGTGGCCAAAGTGGTTAGAAAAACATTTTATATAGCCCACCTAATCATGAAGGGATTCACATCTAGATCAGGGGAGGTCATCATGCCTCTTTACTCATCCCTCATCAGGCCCATAATTGAGTACAATGCCCCTTTTGGGATGTACCTTACCAGACACCTGCAGCAACTGGAAAGACCCCAAAAGTACCTCACCAAGAGGATCAAAGGGCTCAAACACATGCCATATGCTGCCCGGTTAAAGAAACTCCAGCTCTACTCAGTGGCATACCGCCTGTTCAGAGGCGATCTGTGCCTGACATATAAAGCCATGTCCAACCCGGAATTAATGGACATGCTGCACCTCAGAAAATCCAAATCCCATCGAGCTACACGCTCGAGAGACTTGAACCTCAGCACTGAAATAAATAGGACATGCTGGAGGGACAGATTCATAACCCAGAGGCTCCCTTCACTCTGGAATAAAATCCCAGTCCAGGTTAGGCAGAGTCCCTCATTGACTCTCTTCAAGAGGAATCTTGATGAGTGGATGGGAGATCGTAGGTTTACCCCGGGTATCACTTCTGTGTCACTGTTAGACAGAGGCACAGTATACTAACCTCGAAAAAGGGCATAGCAAAATAAACTTAAAATGGGTGGCGAAAGCCAAACACATTCTGGCTAGGCTTATAAATGCACTAGGGCAGATAGCCTAGTATGAACCTAAGAGGTAACTGGGAACATATGTTTTGGGAGTATAATGAGTTGGCAAACTTTAAAAATTCCCTAGAGAGTACTCTGTTAGGAATACTGGGTGAGCAAATGAGTGTAACTAAGGAAATTATTTTTTTTGAATTGGGATATGGGATCTGAATTTTCTAGACACACAAAGGTCTTAAGTTTAATTCTGTTGGCTGCCAAAAAAAAACAATTACTAGAAAATTGAATCAAAATCTAAACCAACTATACTTGTAGTAGTGAATACTGTAACAAAGACAAAAGAAAAGGGAGTGGGATCTTTAGAAAAGGGTAGTAGTAAATTACATGGAAAATGGAAACTGTGGGAACAATACATGAAGAAAAATGTTTTGAAGGAGGTTTGAAGTTTAAGAGAAGACAGGAACTGAATATTTTGTGTAATGCTGCTTAGATTATATATCACATATATTGTTAGATATCCTATAATGTTTTAAATGCTAACTTGTTAATATGGTTTGATAACATTTTTAAAAATTTAAGTGTGCCTATATGACAAGACATAATTTAATAAAGGTGTTTAAAAAAAGCTTGACAGGTGATAAAGCAACTATCACACAGCAACAAAACCACTCCCCTTTTGCAGATCTTTGGAACTGAAAATACTACTACTAATGAACTCACACTCCACAGACAGCAATCTCTGTACATCCCAAACTTTCACCAGGGAAAAACAACAGAGGGGTGCCCAGTCACATGTCTATTTCTCCCTACATGTGCCATCTAGTACCTGAACTGCAAATCAAACACTGATCACCTGAGTGTTACTCAGGATTGTATCCCTCTACACCACCAGTAAAGTCAGATTACTACCAACTACCTTAAGTATAGAAACCAGGCAGGTAGACACTAAAGTCAGATTACTACCAACTACCTTAAGTACAGAAACCACACAGGTAGACACAAGGAATGAATGTCCAAATGAGACTTGCCTGATGGCTGGAACAGCGAGTTCTTCATTGGTTCACTAAAAGATTAGGCAGTAATAGGGGAAACCAGAACTGCTAAACCCAGTATGCAGGTAAGGGAATGGACTTAGTTTTGACCAGTTTTGCCTTGTTGACACTTGTTACTACACAAAATGGAGAAAAAGCATTAAGAAGTCCAGCTGGCCAGCTCTAGCTGTGGGAAACATCATTTCTCATGGTCCTCCCTTGTGGAAGGGCAATGAAAAGAAGTCCCTTCACTTACAGTTGGCAAATATAAAAAAAAAGGTCACAACATGATTTCCCAAAGTCTTTCTGTTAGTGCAGCCACAGAGATCAACATACTGAACTTAAACCCCTCACAAAAAATCTAGTCCCTGAAAAGTCATAGCACATTGTCAGCATTCTTGGGTACTGGGATTACTGTACCTAGAGAGGCCAATGCCATTTAAAAAGTCACCTGCACAATATCTGAATTAGGTAGGATCACCCAGGAAGTTAGCCTGGTGGAACCTAAAGGCTATCTGCATAGTCTACTGCAGAGACACCACATAGTTTGTGGATATCACCTCTACTGCCTCTGGATGTTCCAAATTTGGTGCCTGGAAGGATATGCTTCATGTCCCAATCAGGTATAGGAGACTCCAGTGAGGAAACTGTAGAGCAGAATGTGTGATGTGTCTTTAAGAAGCATAGCAAGTGATGTACGTGCATATATAAATAGCAGGCATGTGCTGTACCCAGTGACATTTTGAAAGTGCAGCCAGACAGTAAGCATGTAAGAATGCTACTTGTATACAAGTTACCTGAGTTTAAAGTTAATAAGCTACAATCATAAATTGTTTGTATATAATAAAGCTGTTTGAACAGAACCCACAATGTCTTGTCTATTACATACTACCTAGATGAGCAACATGATGTCAGAACCAGGATTCCAGAGATTGATACTTGGAGCCATGAGGTGCAAAGATAACAGTGAAGGTAAACTAATAGAAACAAGCATGAAAAAAAAAGAACCAGAAAAGAACAAAATGTAACAAAAACTTGCACAAACTGTTTGGTTTATAAAAATGATAAAATGGAGCATTACAAGGACACAAACCACATTATTAAACAAGCGAGAGGCAGAAAAGGTTTATTAAGCAAAATGTGTAATTTCATTTTTCATATTATTTAACATTTGTTTACTGGGAAAGTCCAACTTGGAACAAAGCCAATTTTTAGTGGAGGCCCAGGAAGAAACGCTCCAGATGCATGTCTTTGTAATGTGGGAAGAAAATGGAATACCATTAGAAACCACACACAAATGCAGGAAGGACATGCCGACTCCACACAAAAGGCCCTCCAGCTGAGAATCGAAACGGAGAACCTCTTGCTGTAAAGCAACAATGCTACCGCTCCACCACTGCACCATTTAATATTAAGATATTTAATGAAACAATTATCAGAAAAGCAAAATGAGTATGCTTAAAGTAAAACAAGTGGGTTTAAAGCAAAATGGGCATATTTAGAGGAAAACAAGCACAAGAAAAGTACGATGGGCATGAAAAGAGATTAAACGAGCAAAATGAATATAACAACAGTAAAAAGGGCACATTTATGCAAGACAACTGCACATTTGTTGGCAAAGTGCTGTGTTTTGGCATAATTACAACTTTGTATTGTATCAAGGGCATAACTAGAGTTATTTGAAGTATCTCAAAGTGTGTACAAGTGTTTACAGTGCATGGTTATTACTGTGCATGTATTCTGTAGTGTGTGCGCGCAAAGGGGAACTATTTTGTGAAGTACAGTCAAAGTACAGCCATTTTGAAAAGTTTCTTGTGTTGGGTGCGTCTATTCATAAACTGCCTCCATTACAATGTGTTTCTTGCAATGTAAAGAATTACCTAGCAAAGTACCACCATTTTGGGGAAGTTTCAGTGTGCCGTGTATCGTTTATGCACAAAGTATAGTTACTTCAAAAAATTTCTTGCTCCAAGCTTTTTCTTCCCAGTTCATTCACACAGTGCAGTTATTTGAAATGTTTCTTAAAATTATGATAAATTACTCTGACAATACAGCAATTTTGAGTGTGTTACAGTGCCCGAGACACTTATTTCGCAAAGTTCAGTTATTCAGAGGCTTGTTGTGCCACTGGGCAAAGTTACGAATAATGGCATAAATTTCATGTGTGTGTGTGTGTGTGTGTGTGTGTGTGTGTGTGTGTGTGTGTGTGTGTGTGTGTGTGTTCATGTATATTTGCAAAACCCTTCATCGGTAAGTGTTAATATGGCAGATGGATTTCACAAGCCCTCACCACTTGTATTTGATCAGAATATTGTAGAGAGCAGAACACTTGAGCAAGAGTAAGATATTTTTATACAAGCAGCTTATTCTGACAAAGATGCATGCACCAAGGCATTCACTTTGCTAAACCTAGCTGGGTCAGAGGCCATTGAAAGAGAGAGTTAATTTGTGTATGCACCAGCAGTATGAGGGACAAGGTGAAAATTGTCATACAGTTGTACAGGCTAGGCTGAATCAAGGGAAGACCCAGAGTGTTTGAAGTGCAGATTCAGGGAAATGTGCAACTCCCAAACAAATATTACATTAGAGAGGCATTTGTTTTACACAAGAGATCAGAAACCAGGGGAAACTTGCAACTTATATTACTGACCTGAGAAACAAAGCTAAAACATGTTGGTTTGGTGACTTAAAAGATGAGTTAATAAAATACAGGTTTGTGTAGTATTAATAGTGCTGCAGTGAGAAAGATTTTTCTTTGTGACAGTGATTTAATGTTAAATAAAGCCATTGAGACTTGTCAAATCCATGAAGTTACAGAAAGACACACAATTATGCTTACAAGTGACAAGAGCATAATTTTACCAGGCTCCAGAGCAAATGTAGACAGTATGCAATATGTGGCAAACAGAAGCAGGGCTAAGCACATTGCAGCCAAAGCCCCTGCTGGTTCACCAGGGAAACCATGTAGCTTTCCAGCAAGTTCTAAGAGAGAAGTATGCTCAGTGCAGTACAAGGGTGAGTTAAGCAAAACCCAAATCCACCTTTATTGTTAATTGTTGCAATTGTGGTACCAGTCATGAGTCTAAAAGGGAAAAATGCTTAGTATTTGGTCAATGATGCCACAAGTGTAAAAAATGGAACCATTTTCAAAAGTTTTACATATCAAGTAAGCCTCACAAAGTTACAAAGAAGGGTCACTCAAAAAAGCAAGTCCATCATACAGAGAACTGCAATTCTAGTTTCTATGTAGATGGTGTATCAGTAATTGGTGAAAACGTTGACACTGAATTTACTGGCAAAGAATGAAAGTTTTGTACTGTCCAGATCAATGGTAAATCCACCTAGCTCAAAGTAGACACTGGTTCAAAGTGTAATGTTACATCAGCAGACACATTTGCTAAGGTAAGAACTAACGAACAACTCAATGTGGCTAATAGTGTGAAACTTGTTGCTTATGGAGGTGAAGAAATTCAAACCTTAGGCTCCGTAGTGCTTTCATTTTATGTGGCTAGGAACTATTACAGCTTTTTTTCTATGTAGTTCGAAGACCTGTGCAGTCATTATTGGGTCTCAGAGACAGTTTGAGAATGAATCTGCTTTTCTTTTACCAAAGAAGTTCATCATATAAGCGCATATCCTAGTTCCAATTTTTCTGAAGCTATTTTCTCAGAGTATGCTGATGTTTTCGATGACAAGTTGGGCAAACTTCCAGTTGTGCAGTCTATGAAGTTAGACTCAGAGGTCAGACCAGTAGTCAGACCAGTGAGAAAAGTTTCAATAGCTATGCAAGATAAAGTCAAGGCTCAGTTGGATAAAATGATGCAGCAAGGTGTAATTTGTCCAGTTACAGAATCAACTGAATGGGTGTCGTCCATGGTAGCAGCCCACAAGAAAGGCTCAGACGAAATGAGAATATGTACTGACCCAAGAGATTTGAACAAAGCATTAGAGAGACGCATCATCCAATGCGTACAGTCAAAGAGGTCGCAGCCCTAATACTGAATGCCACTGTTTTTTCGGTCTCGGATCAAAAAGTTAATTTTGGCAAGTGATGCTTGATTGCAAAATCCTCATTACTGACTACCTTTGGTACCCCATTTGGCAGATACAGATTCCTGAGGATGCCATTTATTATTTATTTATTTAACACTTGTTAACCGGGAAAGTCAGACTGGGAACGAAGCCAATTTTCAGCGTACAATGAAACAAATTTTTTCAGTTTATCCTTGTGCTATAGTAGTAGATGATTTATTGGTTGGAGGCAATGGTGAAGCAGTGCATGACAGAAACCTTAAGAGAGTTCTAGACAGAGCACGTGAAGTGAACTTAAAGCTCGATCCTCTAAAGTGCAAATTCAGACTACCAGAAGTTACACATGTAGGTCATTTATTTACCAGTACTGGCTTAAGGCCAGACCCGTCTCAGCAAGCAGCTATTCTTGAGATGTCAGCACCAGATAATGTTCAAGCTCTACAGCGTTTCCTTTCATGGTCAATTATTTAGGCAAGTTTATACCAGATTTCAGTGAGTTGACAGTACCTTTAAGAGAGCTAATGTGCAAAAATGTTACATGGTCTTGGTTGGAATAGCACCAGAAGGCATTTGAAGACCTTAAGAAGAAAATTGCCATCCCATTTACATTAAGATACTATGATGTCAATAAACCAGTTATTCTTTCCTGTGATGCTTCAAAATTTGGTCTTGGTGCAGTTATTCTTCAGGAAGGCAGAACAGTAGTCTATGCATCTAGAACACTTACCCAAACTGGGATGCATTATGCTCAAATTGAGAAAGAACTTTTGGCAATAGTATTTGCAGGTTCAAAGTTTCATGATTATATCTATGATCGAGCTATTCAGATTGAAACTGATCACCAACATCTAGTTACTATTCTAAAAAAGCTTGTGAATTCAGCTCCAGCGAGATTACAAAGAATGCTCAAATTGCAAAAGTACAACTTCAAAATGGTCTGCACAAAAGACAAACTTTTTTTTATCTGGCTGATACCTTATCCAGATTGCCCAGAAATACAACGGAACAGCTTGACGCAGAGAATTTTGACATTTACGTAAAGGCAGTGCATAATATTTCTACCACGACACCTGATGAGCTCAGAGATCATACAAAGACTGATCCAATTTTACAAAAGTTCACCCACTACATTAATGTTGGATGGCCGTCAAAGCAATCCAGTGTACCACTTGTAGTGCAAATCTATTTTCTTTACAGAGATGAGATGTTGATGGAAGATGGCATTATTTTCAAAGGTCCTAAAATTGTTGTTTCTGCTTCCTTACAACATGAATATATCCAGATTTTGCTTTGCGGTCTCTCAGGTTCCGAATCTACCAAAAGAAGGGAGAGAGAACTAAGTGAAAGATATTGATAAAGTACTTTCTTCCTGTTCAGTATGCAGTAGCACTAAACGGCATTTGCAAAGAGAACCACTTCAGCCAAGTCAAGCTCTTGAACTACCTTGATCAACAGTAGCCACCGACATATTCGAGTGGAACAATCAGCATTACTTAGTTCTGGTAGACTCTTATTTGAAGTGGTTTGAGATTGACTTGCTACCTAATCTAACATCCACTGCTGTTATTACCAAACTGAAATGTCATTTCGCAGTCCATGGTAGTCAACACAAAGTTATTTCTGACAATGGTACTCCATTTACTAGTCAGTTATTCCAGAAATTTGCAAGAGAATGGGACTTTGTACTTGTTACTAGTAGTCCAGAACATCCACAGTCAAATGGACTACCTGAACGTGCAGCACAGTGTGCAAAGCAATTACTTGAAATGTCAAAGTGTGATAATACCGGTGTCTTTATGAATTTACTTAATCTCAGAAACATACCCCGTGACGATATACTTGGCTCACCTGCGCAGAGACTTCTATCCAGGCAAACCAGAACAACATTGCCTACTGCTTCCAATTTATTGAGGCCTAAAGCTAAAAACAACAGAACAATCAGAGCCCAATTATTCAAGAAGCGTTCTATCCAGAAGTCCAGTTATGATAAATCGAGCAGATTTCTTCTATTGAAAGGAGGGGAGACAGTGAGGATACAAACGGCGAAAGGGTTTGACTGGATTGGTCAAGCAACAAGTACAGGTACTGAGCAGAGAGCCTACTTCATAGAATCTGAGGGTGTGGAGTACAAGAGAAATCGCAAACATCTTCTTCCTGTATCAGAATCGTTATTGCAGCATTGTTCCTATGATACATATTTAAATCTCAGAGCAATCTAAACAATGTTCCTGTTCCAGAACGTGTCTTACCTTCTGATTCCATTCCTGATGATGTTCCCAATATTCCTAACGTTGAACATTCAGCAGAGACAGTTCTAGTTGCTAAATCTAATTGCCAGTTTTATGTCACATGATTTGGTCCCACTTCCAGACCAAGCATGAAATACACAGCGACTTGGACATAACTGTATTTACGTACATAGTTCTGTATAAATGCATGACAAAAAAGCTATTTGTATTATTTGCATGTCAAGTGATATTCTCAGCATCGTATGATCTATTTCTCAAAGAGGGAAGATGTAGAGAAGAGCGCGTGATGTGTCTTTAAGAAGCACAGCAACTGATGTACGTGCATATATAAATAGCAGGCATGTGCTGTACCCAGTGCCATTCTGAAAGTGCAGCCAGAGAGTAAGCATGTGAAAATGAATGTAGCTAGTTGTATTTAAGTCACCTGAGTTTGAAGTTAATAAGCAACAATCGTAATATGTTTGTATATAATAAAGCTGCTTGAACAGAGCCCACAAAGTCTCTTCTATTACATCCTGACTAAACGAGCGACAGAAACTGTATGCTTTCTCTTACAAAAAGCCTTCCTATGCACCTTGGGAGAATAACATAGATTAAGAGAATGACCTCTGGAGACCTGCAATGGTAGGAGCGACTCTGTGCTCATCTTTTAGCATTCTACTGAGCAGAGTGGGTGGTAAGTACATGAATAGAAAAGATCAGGACAACAGAAAGGGGAGGATGCTAAACTACAAACTGTTGCCTCATTTTTGTGGTCAGACCCAACGTCAGTGTCACCTCAGAGGTACCGACCTCATTCTCAAGTTATAGAAGCACTTGCATCAAAATCAAGAGAGAGTATCCTTATCAACTCCAGTACCCATACACTGAACAAGGGAGAGGTCATCCTGGTTGAGATCCAAGATGTACGTCCTGACAGTGAAAGAAAACAGCACCTTGGTCTCAATTAGAGCTCATGAAGGCATTGAAACTACTAACAAAAAGTGCCACTTGGTGCCCATCAATGCTGGTCTAAAAGCAATCTGAACAGCTCACTAAATGTCTGACAAATAAACAAATACCTTGAATTTCACAGGAGAGGCTTATATGAGAGGTTTAGCTCCAATCTCAAATCATCATCGAGCAAAGAGTCTGACCACCTTTTTCTGTACAACAAACACTACCTCCATCAACTATCCCTAGCCAAGAGTTGTAGAATATTTCAGCAGTGATGACTCCAAAAGAACACACATCTCTTAAGCCAGTATGGTGACCTCTTAGGGAGACAAGAGATCATACAAAAATACATGTGTGTGCATGCATGCATATATTTACTACACAGAAATGTATATATATATATATATATATATATATATAAAACTCCTTTTGTTTAGTCAATTCCTGTTTTATAGTACTTGTTTTGTTAGTTCCAGCTTCACCACATTTACATGCAGTCTATGTTTTCCTGAGATCGGTATTCAATAGGGAAAGGGAATACCTCCTTTTTCCACTTTTTCTTTAACATCTTTATCAAACATGACATTTGTAAAAGGTGACACATGTACACATACAGTTGCAGAAAAGGAAAAAAAAATACTTTCATGCATTATACATATATTTTATTTTTTAACCATTTCATTCATACCAAAACAGTACATAAATTGTTCAATTTTTTCCTTCCCTAAAATTTCACTGCTCCTCCTGGAACATTATTCTGCATGTAATTTCACAAACTTAATTTACTTCTATGAAAATTGCTCTTTCAGTTTTCTAATTATCCTATCTCCAATTATTTTATCACCTTTACAATATTCAATACCTCAGCTGTAGTTAGTTTAGATTTTTAATTTCCATTTTCTAGTAACTGCTTTTTTGGTAGACAGTAACCAACTTAGTAAGGTCTTACTATGCCTAGGCAATTCAGATCCTAAATCACAACTCAAAAGAATGATTTCCATAGTTACAACTACTTGCTCCCCCCAACATTTCTGACAAAGTACTCTGTAGAGAATTTTTTAAATCTGCCAGTTCATTACATTCCCAAAATATGTTCCCAATTACCTCTATTTTCTATCATGCCTTCAGCATTTGCTGTCTACAGGAGCAAACACTAATGTGATGGCTGTTTGGAAGTGTAAAATACCTGTGAAAACACTTTCTAGAAAAAATCCCAAGCTTTCTGGACTCTGATGCATACTTTGGTGCCATAAAATATTCTCCCATTCTTCCTTTTTAAATTGTCTTTCCAGTCTCTGTTCCCAATCTTTTCTAATCACTTCTGACTGAGTTTTATAATAATCATGCATTTTTTATATTCTTTACTAATGATATCCCATTTAACGGCAGCATTTGTTCTAGACAGCTAAAAACTCAACCACAGCTGGACTTTCACCTAGAAAGTACAGTTGTGCAAGAACTTACTGTAGCTGCAGATGTCCTACTGATCACTGTGGCATTTGGTTAAAGCTCTGAGGTACCAAAGACAAATATCTTTACTTACAGTCACACATCTGATGTATGACCTAAGCCCACAGGCGTAAGGGGTACATAAACAGATATATGAGCATGAGATCCTCAGATTAATTCACTGCCAGTCTATGCACAGTTCTCACACTCATCATTCTGCTTGTTTGCGTTGCCACTGGTTTTAGCTCAGCCATCACTTATTCAGTTAAGTGCCTCATTGAGGAGCCTTCCATTTTTTTCCAGTACTTTGGTGTTTAAATCTTTCAAATGTCTGCTGAGAGGGAAGTGTGATTGTGGTAGGCAGATTCCTTATAAGGGCCACCCCCTCCCAGTGCTTATTTTGTCTTTGGGCTGAACACGACTGTAGGAATTATTAGATTTGTCAGTCGTTTGTTCCAACAAACCTACTAATGTGTCTTTCTTCATTACTTATTTACAGACCCACTGCTTGAAGCTCCTTATCCAATCCAAAATGGTGGAACCACTGGCATCCAATATCCCAATCACTCAAAATAGAAACTGAACAAATCTAGTCAGTAGGACTCAGATGTACCCGTTGAGGTGTTCTGGGAAACCACAGTCTGCCTGATCACTTTTCAGGATACCTCAATGGAATGCTGTAACAGCGATCTGAGAAAGAACATCTTTCCCATTCCATTTTCTTACCCTATACTCTGCTATCAATCCCTGGAAGTAAAGCAGTCTCTAGCCTTCAGTCCAAATTTCTGCTTGGTCTCAATACCATTCTTTTCCTCCCTAGTTAAGAACTACCAATAACTTTGTTCCTTTGCTAATTTTCTCCAAAAAATCTCAGACCCTCTTGCCCATTTTCTATACCCCTACTTGTAGTCATTCCTTTTGGTGAAATCTCATCTGCATTCCTCTTTTGCCTAAGTTTTAGAATGTTTCTACCTTATGAATTAAATTAAATGTTGTATAGATGTTTTTAGTTTCTTGAAGGACATGCATCCAAAATCCTACACACTCTATTTTTTGACACCCCCCCCCCCGCTGTTTCATCATCATTCCTTTCCACTTTCATGTATAACCTTTCGCTTGTGTTACATACATGAGCCTTAACTGCATAGCTTTAACGTATTTTTTCAAATAAGGTAACTCTAAACCACCTTGGTCTATGGGGAGAATCTACTTAACTCTTGCCCTTCCTTATCCCCAAAAACTCCTTCAAATCTTTATCATCCTCCACAATTTCTCCTCTGGTTGATATAAATGCACCTAACATGTATACAAGTTTAAGTGGTCTAAAAACATTTTCACTGCTTGCATCTTACTATCCATAATCAAGAGTTTCCAGGTTCTCAGTTTTTATATTATCTTTTGTCTTTTCCCACATCTTTAGCTGCCACAACAGAATCTTTTTAATCCACACAACTAAACACTTCATCTTATGTCCACATAATATTCCTGTACCAACGTGTGAGTGCATAGTTCACCACTATACCCTTTGTTTATCTTCATTTATTTTATATCCAGAAAAAGATAAGGAACCAACTCAAAATGTTACACAATGCCAAAATATGTTTTTCTAGATTTATCAAGTACAATATAATATCATCTGCAAATAAAGCTAACTTTTCTTGATTACTGTGCCAGTTATATATTTGAATCTGGCAGTCCCTTATTTTCTTTGCTAAAGGTTCTAAATATAACAGTTGCTTAAAAGTTAACTCAGGTATATTAAAATACTCCCTTATTTTCCCTTTAACACTCCCCAGCTGCTCTTCTTGTTTTGTGAGATTCCCTTCTTTTGCAATATTTTAACCTTTTTCAACCATTCTAAATAATTCCTGGTCTTTCCCATAGCTCCATCTCACTCTACCATACCTTTAAAGTCCATTGTCATTTATCCCACTTACTAGCTATGTGAAGTAATTTCTATCTTCCTTATTAACTCTCAGATTAATTCCACTACCCAAATTATTTTAAACAGATAAGAAGAATGTGCCAGTGTCTCATTTTCACAGTTTTTATTGCTGGATAATCTAATATAGTTATTGGATCAGTACCAACGCTTTGAATTAAATATTCTGATGTGACAGCTAAGGATATGTGGGAAGAGACTAAACAAAATATAATACAAAAACTGAGAAAATGGTTCTGTTATATGGCTAGTGATAGCAAGATATAAGAAGTTAAAATGTTTTTAGTCCCTTTAGTCTTATACACAGGTCAGGCCTATTTTTATCAACCAGAGGAGAAGCTGTGGATAGCAATTAAGAACTGGAGGATTTTATCTGGGAGAGGAAAATGTCAAGAGGCAACTGGAATAAGCTGATTTTACCAAAAGAACAAGGTGGATTAGGACTACCTGATTTGAAGGAGTATTTTAGAGCAACACGGTTAAGGGTCATATACATAGCAAAAGCAGAAAACTATAATTCAAAGTGGAAAGGGATGATGATGAAACAGAGAGGAAGCTCAAGAAACAAGGAGAGACTGGGATTTTGGATGCAGACCTTTAGGAGAATAACAATAATCATACAGATTATAAAATTAATAAAGTAGCAGAACATATTCTAAGAACTAATACAACACGGGAATGGAGAATGGAGATTCTGCCGATATGGATGACTGCAATTAGGGATACACGGAATAAGCAAGAGGGGGCTGGAATTTGTTGGAGAAAACTGGCAAAGGAACCAAGGTACTGAGTGCAAATAACGAGAGGGAAAGGTAACAGAATGGGAAGACACCAAGAATTTATTTGGACTGCAGGTTAGTGACTGCCTTCCCTGTCAAGGACTTATATCAGGGTATATGCAAAGACAAAGAAATAGGGGGTCCTAAATGAAAGACCAGCACTGGTAGAGTTTTTAGGAGAATGTCAAATAAAAGCTGCTGTTAAAAAAGGAATAATTAGTAGAGCACATAAATTATTGCATGATAACTATGAAAGTCAAACAAGGAGGTTAGAAAGCATTGGGAAGACAGATTGGACAAACAATTCACAAAGAAAAATAGGGGATATATGCATGTCTCCCAGATATGCGACAAAGTCTAGAACATTTAGGATCTTTGCGTGGAAGTGTTTACATAGGTATTTTTATACTCCATATAGACCCCAAAAAATTTTTCCTCAGATGGACAGCAAATGTTGGAAACGTGATGGGGAATTAAAACTTGTGTTCTTACCATAACTAGGCATCTGTGTTGTCCATTTCCATACTTCCTTAACGTATGGTTCAGATCTAATCTCGGATCTGACTAGGCCGCTTATTCCAGACTTAGAATTCCCCTCTCCATCTCCTCCCTCTACTCATAATAGTTCCACAAATACCAGAACCAGGGACCAAAATCATCACCAGCAGATAAACATAATGCAATGGGGAGAATGATTAATCCAAACAGTCTCTCACGCCTCTGAAACAGACTGTTCCTGTATATTAAGCAACATAATAGACTAATATCCTTTAGATGAGACCTAGGTGACCAGATGATACCCACAAATTCACCTCTGGCCTGACTGGCCTAGTCCTCCTAGAGAAAAAGGTACAGCCCGAGGGTGAGTACTGACAAGGCGTAAATGGTCATGAGGCCGAATTGCCTCAAAATTCTCACACATTCTTTGAAAAACAGAAAGTACAAATAAAAAATTACAAAAATTTGTGCAGTTGTTATATATGATGGATAAATAAGTGTGAACCTATAGGAACCATAAAACTAAGTTTTGAGAAGAAGCAGTGAGAAGATACAATTTTATTTATTTTTTTATTTTATTTACATTTGTTTACCAGGAATGTCCGACTGGGCCAGAAGCCCATTTTCAGCGGAGGCCTGGGGAGAAAAGCTCCACAGAAATATAAGCAAAATGCAATAATTAGATAGTACAATAGTATACATACAGTAAACTGGAAAATACATATCTAATTAGTCTATACAAAGTAGTAATCAATACAGTTTTCTAGTAGATACAAGTTCAAAAAGAAAAACACACAAGGATTTCAGTGAATATCACTGTGAGAAAAAATAGTACTGTGTACATATTAAATAATAGTTATGAACAAATGACATTTCCTATATATATATATATATATATATATATATATATATATATATATATACACACACACACATATATATGTATTTTTGAATAGTAGTAAACACTGAGGAGAGGGAGAAAATGAGGTAAGGAGTGGACAGTGTGTTGAGAGAGTTATAGATATCTTGTCAGTCAGGTTTGGTGCAGAAGCAATGCCAGTTCTTGGACAGATGTTCAAATAGTAGTTGTTTGAAATTGATAGATTCAATTGTGTTTTGGAGGGTGCGGGGTAGAGAGTTCCATAATTTGGCTATTTGATTTGAGAATAGGACTTTAGCATGAGTGTTCTTAGCTTTGTTTACTGTGCGAAAGTTTCTGTCTGCAGATCTTAGACTTTGTGGGCATGAGTAGGGAACAGCAAGTTCCTTGAGGGATTGGCAATTGTCAGGATGGAAGATGATACTGTGTGTGAATTTAAGTTGGTAAAGGTGGAGAAGGTTAGGTAGCTCAAGCCAATTAAATTTATGCAGAGCAATACAATGGTGGGTTTTGGTGGTGAAGGTTGGCTGCAAAGCGGGCTGTTTTGTTGTAGCAAGTGTCCGATTTGGTTAAGTCTGATTTTTTTTTAAGTTGGTAAAGAGGAGGAAAGCATATAGGAACGTAGAGCGGTGGAAGGTTCTGGATATGGTTAGTCTGGTACTGCCAGTGAGGAATGGCTTGCTTCTGTACAGTGAGCCAAGTCTGATGTGAACTTTCTTAATTGTGATGTCACACCAAGGAGCTTTGTTTGCTCAACTGGTTGGATGACTGTGCTGTTTGCTGAGAGAATGGTGAAGGGAGGTGTGGTTGGTGATTGTTTGCTACTGGTAAACAGCATTATCTGCATCTTTTGGGGATTGAGGATTAGTTGTAATTTACTTAGATATGTTTCTACAGCATTAAAGGCTTGTTTGGCTACTATTTGGAGGTCTGAGAAGGTATCTGCTGAGAAAATTAAAGTTGACTCATCTGCATACTGAACTACTTTAGTGGGTGTTGCGGATGAGGTTAGATCATTGGAAAAGATGGAGAAAAGAAGGGATCCTAGTATGGACCCTTGGGGACTCCGACCGAGACAGGCAGAAGTGGTGAGAGTTTGGATTTCATACTGCTTGTTGTCTGTCAGAAAGATCGCTTAGGAACCAGGAAAGGTAAGTCTTTGATAGGTTTAGTGAGGCAAAAGTACTAACGAGTTTCTGATGGAAGATAGTGTCAAAAGCTTTTGACAGATGCTGCTTGCTGGTTTGAATTTCTCAGTTGGCTAATGGTGTTAGAGAAATTAATTGGGGCCATGGTGGTGCTGTGTTTCAGTCTGAAACTGTACTGGGAGGGAGAGATAAGGTTGAGAGATAACAGGTATTGCAGTAATTGAGTGTGGATACATTTTTCCAGAATTTTGACACATGGGGAAAGGATGGCTATCGGGCTGTAATTGTTTAATTCTGTTGATGTTTCTCCTTTATGTTGAGGGGGTGATGCAGGAACTTTTCCATAATTGTGGGGCATATTGTTCTGCTATATATCTATTTACCAGAATGGAGATAGGCAGAGCTATGGCATCAGCTGAAAGTTTCCAGTTTCTCAGTTTTTGCATTATCTTTTGTTTAGTCTTTCCACTTATCCTTAGCTACCATGACAAAACTCTTTTTAATCCACTCTTCTAAATACTTCATTTTATCTTGTCTCCGTAAATAAGGGTATTGCTGAACGAATTCATGTGTTGGTACATAATATAACGGTACAGCTTTTCTTTTATTTTCATAAATTTTGTATCCAAAAAGACTATTTCAAAACAAGCATTGTTATCACATCTCCTCGGATCTTAACTGTTAACTGTTGAGCATCATCTACCTCTAAACCTTGGCATACTTCAGTTTTCCATAAATATTTCCATTTGTGCTCTTCCTTGAATTCTATATTTCTCTGCTTTTTAAAACATTCCATAACATTTCTGAAGTGCCTCCAATACCTCTACAGTATTTCTAATTATTTTTCTTGAAATAGGCTCCCTAAGTTTGGCAAAAAACTTTTCTTTCTGTTGCCTAAACTATTGCTAAAGGTTTCCGTGCTGTGCAGTTATCAAAAACAGCTGCTTAACAGCCATCTTTCTAAACTCTTGCATATTATCTAGATATTCCATTATTTTCTCTTAAGCACTCTGCAGTTGTCTCTTCTTACTCTGTGACATTTCCCTAATTCTTCAATTTTTGTCAGCCTCTCTAAATAATTCATGTTACTTCTCAGCCAAATCTTTTTCTTTTATTTCTGTCTTATTTTTGAACTTCACTTTTCATTTCATCCTGCTCACTAGCTGTAACTTCTGAAGAAATGTCTAACTTCCCTAATAACTCTCAAATAATTTCCACTATGCAGTTCTTACACGCCTCTCTTTTCAACAGTCAGGTGCAAGTGTCTAATTTTAACTTTATTACCTTGCATTTTTATCTTAGTCTTTCATTGGCATATGATCTGAAATAGCTATTGGATGTGCACTGAAGCTTTTAATTAAATACACGTGTTCCTGTAAAATATAGCTATTTTTCTAGGCCAGTTATTGTACCTTGGGGAATAATATGTAAATTCTCTCAAGAGTTCCTACTATAGCAATAACCCATGCCTGGGTGTGGGTAATGCTAAATTTACCCACGGTTGGCGTGGTTTGGTCCCGAGGGCGAAGCCCGAGGTACCAAACAAAGCCGGGCGTGGGTAAATGTAGCATTACCCACACCCAGAAGTGGGTTATTGCTATTATACCATGACATTATTTAAGAAAAGAAACTGTTACTTTTCTTAAATAATGGCATAGTATAATGCCTGTTTACTGCCCTTCCGCAGATGTCTGGCATCCGCGGCAGTTCTGATGTACTGCGCGCCTGCGCAGTACATCAGAGTTGGCAAAAGCAACGGAGAAAGCAAGATCTCCATTGCTTTTTTTTAGTGTCTCGCTATGTTAAATGAGTTTAACATAGCGAGACAGTTTTAAAATAAGCAACGGACATCTCCGTTGCTTATTTTAAAACTGTCTCGCTATGTTAAACCCATTTAACATAGCGAGACAGTGTTTAAAAAAAACGAGTTATACTAATGGAAAAAAGTCCGGGCGACCGGACCTTTTTCCATTAGTATAACTCGATTTACAACGGGCACGCTGGCCAATCAGCGTGCACGTTTTGGGGGGATCATGGTATAATACTGAATATTTTCATAAATTTCTTCAGGAATCTACATTATTTTGTTAGATTTTTCCTAATAGGTCCCCCAGATACATCCACAGAAAGAAGTCAGGAATCCACACTAAGTAGAATTTAGCGCTTTTGTCTCTATTAGAAACTTCGTCAGAATAATCAGTGCAAGCAAATCCACCCTTAAATACATCTCCCACAGCATTGACATAATTTCCTGTTGAAAATGCATGCAGAATAAAATCCATGTTAAAATAGTACCATTCCTCTCAACAATTCTTATTCATTTAAAACATAGTAACAATGTTTTATACTTGAATGTGTGTGTATGCCTATTCACTTATACATTCATCCATATATTCACATATAAAACTCTGCTTTTAACCTTAAAATTGAACTGATGGACACAGCACTATTCAAACCAGGATACTCAGAGGCATTGGCTCTCATTTGCCATCTCAGTTCCTTCAGTTCCAAAAAATCATTTAGGGGCCCTCCCCTCTCCCCCATTATGACTTGATCTATAATAGTAAATCTGAAATAATGTCCATCATGTGTAGCAATGTGTACAGCTAAGCATTTTTCATGTCTCTCTTCTTAATATCAAAGTTATGTTGGTATATACTTGTCCAAAGTGCATTAATGTTTTTTCCTATGTAATAACAAGAACATAGGGAGTGCACTGCTAAATATACCACACCATTACTACTGCATGTATACTTTTTTCTGAGGAGGTACTTCCCATAATTGGGTATTCATACTTCTCTACCCTCCTGAATATTCCTACATTGTAGGCAAAGCCCACAATTCATCATACTCCCCCATTATTTCTCACTCTGTTGTATGTTTCAATGATGTTCTTAAGACTGGTGTCTTTCTTATATATTATTTTGGGCATTGTTCCCACTAATTCCAAGTAGTCTTGGTTAGCCTCAAATATATTCCAGTTTTGTGTTAGTATATTTTTGATATCATAAAACTGGCTGTTGAATTATAAACAAAGACATTGGCAACCTTCAAACACTGGACCCCACCCAGTTTGGGTTTGTGAAGGGCCGATCTTGTCTCCTGAACCTGATTGACTTCTTTGAATCAGTCTCCAGAGCCATGGACAAGGGTAAGGTGGTCCACACAGCCTATCTAGACCTTGCCAAGGCCTTTGACACCATCCCCCACTCTGGAATCATAGATAAACTTACTAAGTTGGGGATTAATCCCTATGTCACCCAATGGGTTGCTAAATGGCTTACTGATAGAACCCACACTGTAAAAGTAGCCGACCCCAAATCCAGCTCCAGACAAGTGACAAGTGGAGTACCTCAGGGTTCAGTCCTGGGGCCGCTCTTGTTTTGCATCTACATTTCTGAAGTACAGGTCAACACTAAGGGACTCTGGCTAACAAAGTTTGCAGATGACTGCAAACTGGGAGCCATTATTGAATCCCCAAATGATGTGGATACTCTACAAAAGGGCCTTACAGAAACAGATGCTTGGTGCCAGAGCCATGGGCTCAAGCTCAATGCCAAGAAATGTATTGTTATCCCCTTTGGGAAAAAACATGTATCCATGAATTACCACATAGATGGCAGTACACTAAACACAGAAAGTGTGATAAGAGACTTAGGGACACAGGTGGACAGTGGTCTCACCTTCGATAACCACATCGCCACAACATTCAGGAAATCCTTCTATGTGGCACACCTCATCACGAAGGGCTTTTCATCCAGAAAAAAGGAGGTCATTGTCCCACTGTACTCATCCCTCATTAGACCCATTATAGAATACAACGCCCCATTTGGTATGTACCTCTCAAGACATCTGCAACAACTGGAAAGGCCTCAGAAATACCTCACTAAAAGAATCACAGGCCTAAAGCAGATGCCCTACGCTGACCGCCTTAAAAAACTCCAGCTATACTCTTCGCATATCGTCTACTCAGAGGCGATCTCTGCTTAATATATAAGGCCATGTCAAACCCAGAGCTGTTGGACATGCTGCACTTAAAGAAATCCCAATCCCTCAGAGCTACACGCTCCAGGGATCTAAACCGTGTCATCACAATAAACAAAACATGCTGGAGGGATAGGTTCCTGACCCAGAGACTCCCCAGACTCTGGAATAGATTGCCCATACATGTCAAGCAGAGTGCCTCTATGGACCTCTTCAAGAGGAACCTTGACGATTGGATGGGAGAAAGGAAATTCACCCCAGGGATCACGTCAGTCGCCCTGCTAGACAGGGGTCCAGGAAAGTAAATAATGTGGGAAGAAATAGCCAGGGAATTGTTATGGCTAGGCTTGTATAGTCCTAGGGCTGATAGCCTAGTACCAACCTATGAACCTATGAACCTATGAAAGTAGCAGATTTTCCAAAACTGTTGCTGTTTTCCTGTTCTCTCTCTATTTCTGCCAACCCATGATCCTTGCCTAGTAAAGGGGTGAAATGTCAATTTGCTCTCTTCACTGTAACTTCTGTCAAAATGTTATCCACAAATGTTACTGGGTATTGTCTTTTAACAAGCATACATTTTAATACATCCAACTGTCGTAAAAATTCATTTTCTTCTGAGACCATTCCACCTATCCATGCCCCCTGTCTTTTGACTAAGGATTTCTTCTGATGTATGGGGTGGCAGCTATTGAAATGCAGAAGAGTGTTGGAATATGTTGGCTTTCTAAATATGTTGGACATAAATTGCTTTTTATTCTCATTTTTCTGAATGGTAATATCAAGATAGTTCACACTTTCTTGACTTATATCTTTAGTGAATTCCAAAAATTCAGTACTATTATTAATGAACTCAAAAAACCTATTTAGTTCATGTTCTCTGGTCTTCCACAAAACAATAATATTTCATTAAAGGAACTTTTAAAGACAATTTCTCTCTCCCAGAAGGCAAGTACAATGTTGGCAAAAATGGGGGCATATGCTGCCCCCATTGCTACCCCTTTACATTGTTTAAACAGTTGTTCTTCAAATGTTATAATATTAGTGTCTAATACTAGTTCTATTAAAGTTTTTATTGTTAGAATGCGTTCGTGTTTAAGACTGGTGTATTGACACAAGTAAGAATAAAACCAATCTAAACCTATATCATGTGGTATTATAGAAAATAGGTCCTTTATATCTATAGTGACAAAGATGAGGTCATCTTGGTATTTATCATTAGAAATTTTCTTTAAACAGTCTCATGAATCTTTTAAAATCCATGGGCAATTTCTTAACACATTTTTAAGTTGACTGTCTAGGAATTTTGTTACAGGAAAAGTTTTTGATGCCTTTGCATCTACTATGGGTCTAAGAGGGATGTCCTGAAGATTTTTCTGTATCTTCGGGACCCCAAAAAATGTTGGCATTTTAGGGTGTTTAATGCCGTTATATGCATGTTCTTCTTCTGTTATTTCATGGTTTAATACAATTTCCTCTAGTGTGACCATCCACCCTCCTTATAGGCTATGTTTTTGCATTTATACTAATTTCATTTTATGTATCTGTATACAAGATGGTAAACATTTTACTGACATACATATCCTGATTTAGTGTCACTAGTCAGGTTTGGATACCCTGATGTCAGTGTTGTTGCAAATATCTCTAAGTACCTTCGTTTCAGCTTTTGTGATGTTGCTGTTTTCGTCTTTTGTTCTTCTTTTATTATAGAGCATTGCTCTTTTATATTTTTCACACATTTTTTCATATACCTGTACTATCGGGTGTAGGGGGGGTTAAATGTACTTGGTTTCCTACATACAGTGTCCCTTCCTGGTACAGATGTTGTGCCTTTAAAGTAGAAATCAAAGTTAAAGTTTCTTGTGTACAATTTCAGGTCTATTAAGGTTTCATCTACAGTAGTGTTCTTGTTTGGTACAAAGGATAGTCCTTTTTCAAACAAATCTGCCACTTCTTCATTAATCTCCACATTGCTATAATTATACACTTTAAAATCACCATTTTTATTTTCAACAATTTTGCAAGTTACATTATCACTAATCAATATTTCTTATAGGAAACATTCCCTCTCCCTTTCCCCACATTTTCTTGTTGTTGTAATGATATGGGTTGTAGTTGTAAAATTCTTCTCCCCTCCTCTGCTTTTTCAGTCACTCGGACCTCCTCAGAGGGGGGTATTCTAAAGGGTCAGGTGTATAACCATTCCCTGCAAAAACGTCCTGTTCATTATTACCAATGTCCTGGGTTTCTACATGCATTTCCCTATTAACATTTGTCTAAGTGGGGGCAAAGGGTAGGCACTACCCTGTCCATATTCCCTTTCATCCCTTAAAAGTTGATGTTTCTTCCCTATTTTCATATCATTCACAACATTGTCAATTTTTTCAAATATTTTAAAATAATCAACTCTTTGCTTCATAAAATATTATTGGAACTGTTTAATAAGCAGGGATGTGAACTGTTGAAATGTTTAGTCAAAGACAATGATATAAATATGACTGAACTAGCTGAACAGATCAAAAATGTGGACATTAATATTCAAAAAAGATTTATTGGTTGAAATTAAACAAGTTGATTATTTTAAAATATTTGAAAAAATTGACAATGATGTAAATGATATCAAAATAAGAAAGAAATGTAAACTTTTAAGGGATGAAAGGGAATATGAACAGGGTAGAGCCTATCCTTTGCCCACACTTAGTCAGACAAATGTTAATAGGGAAATGTATGTAGAAACCCAGGACAACAGCAGGAAGATTTTGCAGGGAATGGTTATACACCTGACCCTTTAGAACCCCCCCCCCCCCGAGGAGGTCCGAGCGACTGAAGAAGCAGAGGAGGGGAGAAGAATTTCACAACTACAACCCATATTATTACAACAAGAAAATGAGGGGGGAAGGGAGAGGGAATGTTTCCTATAAGAAATATTGATTAGTGATAATTTAACTTGCAGCATTGTTTTACACCCATTTCCACCCAGCAACAGCCAAGGATTACAGCATATTAACTTAAACATGCTTTTGTCCAGCTTTTCCACATTTTTTACACTGCACTGCCTACATTTCTTAAAACTAAAAAAAATGCTTGTTTACTTTAGCATCTTTATCACATACCACAGTCACTAAAAAGGTTCACCCTTACTCCCTCATTTTAGATGACCCTGACTACATACTACACAAATCTGCTTTGCTATGTTACCTGCAGCTTAAACTGTGAAATGTTTTATACAAACACTATTAACAAAAAGTGGTTTACATACAGTTACTTTTTTGTCTCCCTCCAAACATTAATGACATGAAGTAGGGTATAGGATTTTCAGTCCAATAAGTTTAACAAAGGCAACAAAAGTCCAATCTTTCTCAGACCTTTTCTTCTGAAGTTATAGTTCACAAATGTGATCGATATTTTCTAATCTCACATTTATTCACTTATTTCAGTGTCTCTAGTCTTCCTATTCTCCATTTCTCAACACCAGGCTCTGGTTCAAATCCAAGGTACCTCGAACTTAGGTGTATACACCATGCAACCCCTAAAACCAGTAAACAGGATACAGGATTCACTTTGTCCTAGGAAATACAAATGGTTAAATAGTTCCTTTAATAGATACTCAAACACAATCTCCACCGAACAAAATGTTCATTGAAAATACGGACAGAATGGTGGTGTCCCATCTACTATAGACTTTTTCAGATCAAAACAAAACCAAAGACTAGTGGTTTAAATATACATGACCACTTCCAATTAATCAAATAGGTTTAAAGGCATAAATTGTTTGACTGAAGAAAAGCTTAGTACATGGGATGAAAGCCCTTGACTATTTCTGTCCACATTTTCAATAAACATTTTGTTCAGTGGTGATTCATCTTGTGTTTATGAGTATCTACTAAAGGAACTGTTTTAACTATTTGTGTTCCCTGGGACAATGTGAACCCTACATCTCTTCAAATCCAAGGTACTCCTAATTGTTCTAGTCAACTCCTGTGCTTTTTTCTGTCTCTAAAGCTTTTACCTTTGGAACATTGGAAAAGGCTTCATTGGCAAAGTCTCTCTACGAGCTTTATCATCAGAAGAATGAGAAACAGATTCCCTTTTTGTTTGATGGCTTATGTTTTATTGGACAAAAATTTGTATTTCTTCCTTAGCCTGTTCTGCATCAAAAAATGATTTTGATTCTCCAGGAAACAACATTCTAAAGAAAGCTGGATACAGCAGCTTGAATCTCACACCTACCTCTCAACATTTCCTGTTGAGATAAATTTGCTTTTCTTCTGCCTGGTGTTCAGTGAACAATCATCCTTTCCATTTCTAACAGTTTTATTGGGATCAGCAATTTCTGCTGGTATGACTGCATCTTTACTAATACACACCTTGGCTGTTTTCTCATGGCTATGTGTGGAACATACACTCAATGTGCCCTTTCAGTTAAGAAATCCTGCTGTGGCACCAGTCCAGTTGCTTACTTGAGCTTTTTCATAAAAATAATCTGTTCCCTCCAGTTGCTCTGATACAGCAAGAAATCTCTGGATTGCTCAGTGTGCCCTGTCCTCTAACTTTTACAATTTTTATGAAAAATGAGAAGCCAACCAGTCTTTTCTTCATTTCGTCCACTGATTTTTGCAGTTTTATCAGTTCAACTGAATAGCTGCATAAAGTGTCTCTCATTTCTTCCAGCCTTTTGTTATTTGAGTCCTTCAATGTTTTATTTTAATCACGCTGAAAACATCTGATTTATATTTTCCTCTAAATTACCGGAAGCCAGCTCTTCTTCCAAAGCTGGAGCTTGAACTTTCAGACTCTCTAAATTTTTTCTGTGCTGGAATCAAAGCAGTGTACTTTTGAGTCAGTAATTCAGTTTCTTTTTCAGGGTCTATGTCAAATCTTCAAACGCTGTAAATGTCGAACTGACGTGATGGGAGAATTTCCCTTTTCTGCACTGAAATGCGGTCTCGGAGTTGGTATATTTAAGTAGAGGGGTGCAGGGGGGCTTGCACTGTCAAGGTGTGTTTTTCTTTTTCTTTTTTATTATATATATTCGAAGTTCCAAATGGCGACCATATGGTATTCTACATTTTGGACGTTCAAATAATTAACACAGACCCCTTTTTTACACTGGGAGAGCTGAAATTAATCTTTTTATCAGTACATAGCCATCTTGGAAGTCCCTGTCTCATGCATTCTTGAGCCCCCAACCCCACATCGAGGCCCTCCAAGGACAGACAGCATATGATTAAAAAAAAAAAAAAAAAAAAAAAAGCTGATGGATTTTACTGAAAATCTGAGTGTTTTCTGAAAGAAATAATTCAATCATGCTTGTAGTGTGGGAGCTACTAGATCCCCAGAATACATGGGGTTTTAGACGTTCTGTGGTACATTTCAGAGCACATTCCAATCCTTTTAACTGATCTATTCTTTGTTTTCCACACTTGTTCTCTGTATTGGTCATCTAGACTTTTGTACTACTACAGACTGTGCTCCCAGACTGTCTCTCAAAATTGTCCACTGGGATCAGTACTCCACCCCAGAAAAACAATTAAATGAATGTGATGTACTCGTTACTGGACTGCTGATGACTATTTAATGGGTGGGGTCAATCACATTCATCCACAAACTGCCTCTGTACCCAACAGTTACAAAATTATATTCACTAACTGTGTACATCTCAGATGTCCAACTGTGATCAATTAAACAATGTTCACAGTAATGCATTATAACTTGTTTCTCTCCCTCTCTTTCAGACACACATTAGTCTGACTTGGAAGGACAAGTGTAACTGTTTAACTGTTCAAATAGCAGCAGAGTTAGTGACTACAATTAGGTTTACAAAGAATAGGTTCATAGGTGTTTACTAGGCTAATGACCACAAGGACCTTTTTTAAGCCTAGCTGTGCATCCCAAATCTTTGACAAGTTTTGATACCTTTGATAAGTGTAAGCAGGGGCCTGGGAGATGAACCATTTACAGGTTGCCTGTGTCTATCACAGACATAGGTGCGAAACCAGGGATGAATTTCCTGTTCCTCACCCAATTCTCCAAGTTGGACTTGAATTGGGTTAGAGAGGAACTCTGCTTCACATGGATGGGGAGCCTGTTCCATAGACAGGGTAGTCTCTGGGATACATACCTGTCTCTCCAGCAGGTTCTATTTATATCACAGGCAAGGTTTAAGTCTTAAGAATGGGTAATTCTGGTGCTGTTTGTTTTGTGGATATGCAGGAGGTCCATCAGAGTGGGTCTGACAATGCCCTGTATGCCAGGCATAGATCCCCCCTCAAAAGCCTGTAAGAGACAGAATACACAGATAGCACCTTGAGGCAGTCTGCATAGAACATTTTACTTATGCCCTGTATTCTTTTAGTGAGGAATATCTGTGGACGTTCAACTTGTTTGATATGCCTGGTTAGGTACATATCAGAGGGGCACTGTACTCAATGATAGGCCTGATGAATGCAAAATACAATGCAGCAATGACCTCCTTGGACATAGATGCCATACCTTTGTTTATAAGTTGCACAACACAAAATAATTTCCTCACTATTGTAGACACGCAATGGTCAAAGACTAGTTTACTATTTGTGTGTGTCTCTAAGTCCGACTACTGTGTCAGCGCTAAGCAGTTTGTTGTCAATATGATAGTTAGCAGAGATGAATGACTTGCCAAAGGATAATATTATACATTTCTTGGCATTTAGTTTTAGTCCATGGCTCCGGCAGCAGTTGTTTGTCTGTGTCAGCCCCTCCTGGAAAATATTTGTGTCAGTGTGGGATTCAGTGACAGCTCCTAATTTGCAATCATCTGCAAATTACGTCAGCCAGAGACCACTGACATTGGCCTTGACTTCTGAAAAGTAAATGCCAAAAAGGAGCAGTCCAAGAACTGATCCCTGAGGGCCTCCACTTGTGACTGGCCTCTTTGTAGAGGTGGGCTCCCCGATTCTAAATTTCTGGGTCTTAAGAGCCAGTTGGCTATCCACTGGGTAACATACGAGTTTGTACCCAACCACTTGAATTTGTCAACAATGCCCGAGTGGCCAGGTCAAAGTAGGCAGTGTTAACCATTTTTCCTCATCCATTGCTTTGGTTACCTTCTCAAAGAAGTCCACCAGGTTTAGTAGGCATGATCTGCCCTTGAAACCAAACTGGGTTGGTTCCAGTGTCTGGAGGTTTACTTGATCTTTATTGTTTATTTCTATGACAATTCTTCCCATGGCTTTACATACAAGACTAACAAGCCTTATGTTGTACTTTCCAAGATCTATAGATGGCCCCCTTTGTGCAGAGGGATGACTGTTGCCATTCTCCATTCATGAGGCATGAAGCCTGTTTGGAGGCTCAAGTTAGATAGTAATTACAGAGGCCCTGATAGGCTGTGTTTCATACTATTTAGAAGGCATAGTGGGATAGTCAGGGCTCACTGATGCAGTAGTCTTGGTCTTAGAGAAAGCATTAAGGACCTCTTCCCTATTGATAGTAAGGGGAGTTATATTTGATGGTATTTCCTAAGGGAAGGTTGAGGAGGAGAGATGGGAAACTTGGAGTTGAATTTATCAGACAGGAGGTTTGCTATATCTTGTGGCTCAGTATAGGTGGTTCCATTTATAATGAGCTTTGCACACAGTGGTGTATTGCCTTTAAGATTGTGGGCATAGCTAAAGAATGCTTTGTGGCTGCCCTGGCCAGGGAGGCCAGAGGAGGCTGGAATTTACTGGAGGAAACTGGCAAAGGAACCAGGGTACTGGGAGGAAATAATTAGAGAGAGAAAGGTAATAGAATGGGAAGTGGCCAAGAAGACATTTGGACTGTAAGCTAGTGACTGCCTTCCCTGTCAAGAATTATCAGAGTACAAGGAAAAAGAAGGGAACAGGGGGGTCCTAAGTGGAAGACCTGTATTGTTAGAGTTTTTAGTAGAAACTAGAACAGAAGCTGCTGTTTAAAAAAAGGTATAATTAGTAAGACATATAAAACACTACATGATAATTACAGGACTCAGAAGAGGTTAGAAAGGATTGGGAAGACAAACTGGATAAGCATTTCAGAAAGAAACTATGGGAGAATATATGTAAAACTCCTAAATATGCAAAGTCTAGAAGATTTAGGATTTTTGCTCGGAAGTATTTGCATAGATATTTTTATAACTTAAGCAGACTCCAAAGAATTTTTCCTCAGGTAGTTTACAAAGGTTGGGGTCTGAAGGGGAAGAAAGTGGTAATTGGGAACATATTTTTTGTGAGTGTAATAAGTTGTCAGACCTTAAAAATCCACTACATGCTACTCTGTCACAAATACTGGGTGAGCAAATTGGTGTAACCAAGGAAATTATTTTTGGAGCTGTTATACAGAATCTGAATTGCCTGGACATAGTAAGGCCTTGCTAAGTTTAATTCTGGTGGCTGTCAAAAAAAGGAGCTAATAGAAAATGGAAATCAAAGCCTAAATTAACCATATTAGAAGTACTAACTATAGTAACAGAAATAAAAGTACTGGAAGTGGGATCTTTAGAAAAGGGTAGGATCAAATTACATAGAAAAAATGGGAATTGTGAGAATAATACCAATAACTGAATGAGCTATGTAATATTTGATTGAAAATGACTGTATAGAAGATTATATGGGATGAACAATGTTTGCAACTGATTAGGTCAATATGGTTTGTTTTCATCTATATAAATGTATAACTGCCTACGTCATAAGCAATAATTCAATAAAGATTTTTTTAAAGTTCACGTTTTCAAATAAAAGCACTAGCTTCAACATTATTATCGCTGTTATACATCAGATGAGCATCTCATGATTTAAATGTTCCATGCATGCATCTTAGCTGTGATTATTATACAAGTGTAATTAACTTTAAGTACCCAACAACATTTTTCACACAAGTATGTATGTCTTTAAATAAAAGATGTTGGCTGTTTATAAACCATGTAAATTCAGACCGTAAGTAATGAATAATGCATTTAACACCAAATCCATCAAAACAGTAAGATGAAAATACTATTAGCAATACCTACTACTAACAAGGAATCTGCTGCTGCCCCTCCATCTGCCCTCTACCTCACACCGCAGTCTGGCTTTGTGTAACTCTAAAAACTTCCCTCAGGGGAATTTGGGGGCAGCCCCTACTACAGATGTGCTATGCAACTTTTCTTTATATTCTTTCATTACTTTAACAAAAAATGAAAGTAGCAGCAAAACCCGCTGTATTTCTTAATGTCCAGGTCACCCTTGAGAAAATGTTGTAGGCAGGATGCTAATATGCATTCTGTGAGGTGCTTATGTCATGCCTAAATATATACACGTGTGTGTTATATTTGGACACACAGAGACACTAAATATATATGTATATATATATATATATATATATATATATATATACACACACACACACACACACACACACACACACACACACACACACACACACATTGATAGAATAATATAAAGTAAACTGGTTTCCCCTCATACGTAATAACATTTTAGTGATGCATATAATCTGGTAGAACTGGTTTTCCTTCACAGTAACAGAGATTTGGTAATTAGAACAGTGTGCTATTTTTAGAAATAGCATGTGACATAGCATCTGCAAGTGCAGAAAATAAATATGCATTGAGTTAACAGAATGTGCTTGTGTGGGAAAAAAGTATTATACTTCTGAATGTTTTTCCTAACAAATGGTAGAAAAAGAATATAATCATTGCATTGAACAGTTTTTGACCATTTACTGGAGAATGAATGTTCTTTGGGGTTACAGTTCACACTCCACATTTGACAGACAAGACTTTGCTAAATGACAGTGAGATAAAATTACTGAAGGTGATAGCCAGACTGTTTTTTTTTTCAAAATGGATAACTACTTTCAGTACAAAGAATGTACAAATACAGACAGGAGACAGGTACTACTTATCCAATTTTATTGGAAATGAAGGGAAAGCACATGAAATGCAGATTAAGATTGCCACATTCCTACAATGTCTGTAGATGGTGCATGTTTCTGGAAGGATGGGAAGTACTACACTGGGTTTACAATAGTGACATTGCAAAAGGGAGACAAACCAATTCTGGTTAAGTTACCAGAATACACATCAGCACAAAGGGCTAGAGACTGTATGTTTTGCAGCATTTACACCCAGTAAATATTTACAAAGACAGTGCTTATGTAGAAAAATCTCTGAGACTACATGGAACAGTGACTGGAGTGATTGGTTAAATTGGTTATTTTCAGAATTGTGAAAAACCATTATTGCAACTTTTAATTGCTATAGTAGCCATTATTTTAATAATCATAATAGTGTGCATATGTGTTAAACTTTGTATTAAAAAGACAGTCCATTCAGGTATCTATTGTAAATAATGAAGGTGGTAAATAAAGTAACAACATGATTTTTGGGTTTTCAAAGTAAAAAGGGGGACATTGATACAATTATATAAAGAAAACTGGTTTCCCCTCACAAATAACACGTATCTGATATACTGTGCATATAAAAAGTGCACTTGTTGTGTCTTTCGGCTCAGTGGAACTCCAGTCCGATAATGATTGGTAGTTAATTTTTACGTGCCGAATTACCAGCCCTGACGAACAACCTTCAACGAAGGTATGCCCATTCATGCATGTCTCCATGCAGAAGACGCTCTAGCTGAGAATCGAACCGGACAGCGTCTTACTGTGAGGCGACAACACTACAGCAGCACCACCACCGCGGGTTATTAAAATGCCAGGTTTTTGTGATATAAAAAATGACCACAATAAATCATTTCAAAACTTTTCCCACCTTTAATGTGATCTATAATCAGTACAATTCGCATCTATATCACGTTATCGAAATCTTACATCGAATCACTAAAGGTCGACATCTAGTGATCGATGTAGTAAAACATCGAATAACGTTAAAAAAAATAAATAAATAAAAAAATAAAAACTAACTAGCATAGGCAGGGGGAAGCCCCTCCCTGCACCACCCAAACACTCCTATTAAAATATTCCAACTCCGAGACCACACTACATTGAGGTAAACGGAAATCTCCTCCTACAGAGATTTCCGTGTACCTGCACGATGTTCTGCGCTTTCAATGTTGTGGTGCCAACAATATCCACTTCGATATTGTCGGCTTTCGACATCGTGAAGTAGACCCTACAATTCAATTGAAAAACAAACAAATCTGTTGGGGGAAAAAAATGTAAAAAAAATAAAAAAATGTACAATAAGCTGGTTGCACAAGTGCACACAGCCTTTAACTAATACTTTGTTGAAGCACCTTTTGATTTAATTACAACATTCAGTCTTCTTATATATATATATATATATATATATATATATATATATAGATATATAGATATATAGATATATATATATATATATATATCCAGTAAAAAGCAAAGAGCAACCAGACCACAGCTAATAAAATTAAGCCAAGTTTTATTCCACGAAATACAAATGGTGAGCGCTTTCGCAGTAAAAAACTGCTTCATCAAATTCTTCATTCCACTCATCAGTTTAAAAATACATATGAGCCAATCAGAACTCGGTAGCAATTTAATAAAACATCAAAAAAGGATTCACTACTATTTAGCCCATTAAAGAGCTAGCTGTATCATAGTAAATGTGCAATAAATACTAAAAAGGTATAAAATACATGTACAAAAGATATACCTATATGCATCAATTTATAATAAAATACATAAAATATGTATATAGTCATTTAGAATTTTGTTGTGCATTGTTACTTAAATTTAACTGAATTTTTCAACTTTCACTTTTTTGCTTCTAGAGTAACTTGTGTGAGGGCTGCTTTTTATTTTTTTTCTTCTTCTTCTGTTATATAACATTTATATATATATATATATATATATATATTTATAATAGTAGAGAGGGTGTACTCTCATATTCTTTACCTATTTAATGAGAGGGGATGTTTATTCAGTTAAGCTGTACAAACACTGCGTTTTAGACTCCATGAGGGGTTTGAATGTTTTTTTAACTTTATGTATAATACTAATGAATCCTATATCCTTTTTTGGGTGTCTACTACTAATATTTTCATCTAGAAGTCAAATAGTCAGAATTTTAAGATATATACAGTTTTATTCAAACAGTTCTTGTTTTGTAATACAATTCTAAATTATAACTCTTATGTGGCAGTTGTGACATATTTCACTACAGCCATGCAACATATATTGCTGATGTTTTATGTTAAATGCATCTCTTTAAATATTAATGGTTTGAATAGTGGCTGTAAAAGAGGGGATTTAAAACAAATTCTTAAAATTATTTAACTTTCAGAATGTATTCCTCCAAGAGACCCAATTATTACAGAATGGAATAGCTAGGCTTCACACTAAATCACATACTGTTCTAGTTAGTTTTCATTATAACCAGAAAAAAGAGGGATAGCTATTCTTTGGATAAATACTTTACCTACGCCTAAGATCATTAATTCTTATAAGGGTGATACAGGGTTATTCTGCTCAATAACACTGGAAATTAACAGGAAATTATACACTTTTATTAATTTATACTGGGTTCCTAGAATAGGAGTTAGAACCGTTAAACAACACTTAAATTTGATAATCCAGACTTCTAAGAATAGTACCATACTGGGAAGAGACTTTAACTGTATCCAAAAAGAGGAATACACTAAAATAACTCCTTCAACCAAAGAATTAAAATGTATATATTTAATGCATACTAAAGACACACATGATTTTTCAGACTCAAATTCTGTTTTGTTACTCACACAGACAAGGTACCCAGGCCAGAATACATAGAGTATGATTTAATAAACAGGTTAGATAAAGTAAATGTGGTATCTTGTCCACTTTCTGACCATAATGCTAAAACATTTGAACTATTCTTAAAAAGTAACAATAATATCCCCATACAATATAACCCTGCCTATAACACTAACTTAAAAGATTTTAAGGAATTTTTTATAAAGTAACACAGACCGATATTAATTTACACCAATGATATTTCTGAGATCTATATTTGGGATGCCTTAAAAAGCATACTTATATGGTAAAGTCATATACTGGTACTCTATTTAGAAAAAGCAATGGAATAAGGTATTGACTGACTTATAAGGGAAAACAGATAAGCTAAAACTTGATAGCTACAAATCAAATACAAACTTGATAAAAAAGATAAAGTTGAATGATATTTGGAAATTCTAAATCATAAAACTATGATTAACTTAGAAAGGATTAAACTAGTTAATTCTTCTGTCAACCCTAAGTCTATTAATAAATCGGCAAACAGAACAAAAATAACTAATATATGTAATCATATCGAAGACATTTTTTCCTCTAAAAAAAAGAAAAAGGTCACGGATTTAGAAGATATTTTACTGAATTTAATACCTATTTTAGTACTCTAAACAATAACAATCCTAATATGCATTCACAAGAGGAAATCAAGACATTTTTCAGAAGCAATATAAAGAATAAAGACTGATAATCAGATGAAAGTTATTTATACATCTATTTCGCTTACTGAACTAAAGGCTCAAATGAATAAATTAAAACCAAACAAGGCTCCTGGTAATGATGGCATCATTCCAGAACTCTATAAGGTATTACAAAAGAGACCTTAGCCATAAAATTTTTAGTTGTAAAAAAAAATCACAACAGTATTTGCAGTCAGAGATTTGTGAACATTATTAATGAAAACATTTCAACTAAACCTCATACACAAAAGAAAAAAAACAATTACAGGAGTGTCCATTAACCATCATGCCATTCAAGTTATTATACACTACATTAAATCTAAAATGCAGTTACTTTTACTTGTCAAGCAAATCTCCTAGTTTTGTCCATGCATTGTAGCAAGAGGTAATACAGCTTGTTCTAGACTTAACTGTAATGATTTCCAGGTGCCAGACGTCAGTTGCTATATTTATTATTTATAAATTCTTTGAAAGAAGGTGTAGATTACTCTTCCAATTATGAGTTATAACCTTACTCGCTACAGATAGTGTAGACCACAAAACATATTTCATTTTTTAACACATATAGAAATAGGAGTGTTAAAAATGATTGGTGATGTAGTTAAAACAATTTTATCTCCAAAAAGCCTGTAAAGAGAGATTAATGTTATATGGTGTTAAGACAGTACAGTCAAAAACTTGCGTTGCCAATCTTTAAGTTTTTGTTTACATCCCCAACAAACTTGTTTCTGCTTGAACATTAATTCAATTTTATGTGATGTGAAGAAAGATCTATGAATAAAATTCCAAGTATAGAGATTCCATCTAAGAAATGAAGTGCTATATTTAGAATCTATTAGAATTAATTTTTTATCTTCTTCACTTGGAGGTCCATTATTAACTTGGGTAAAATAGTTCCAATAATTGTCACTGCAACTTTTTCTCTCTCCTCACAACTCTACATAATTTAGATGAGACACTGTCCCAGTGTGTTTTCTTGCATTAAGAATATTAGATATCCAATTAATTTTGGGATATGATCGGTTATCCTTGGTTGCATTAAGTTAATTTCCACTTCTACATGTTGTCTGCAAGATTGTACATCTAGTCACATCTAAATTGTACTTGTTCTTGATATAATCAACAGAATGTAGCTTTTCATCTTTCATTAACTGAAACCAATATAGCAGTTTTTCTCTTTAAATGTGATCATTGTTTCTAACTTTGAAGTGGAGATGTTATTTTTGGGTACATGCCATAGGAAATATAAGGAAGATTCATGCTTTATATAACAGGTTTCTATATATAATTTTTTAAAAAGTGTTTAACATAGTAGAAATGAAATAGGAGTCACTTGTTTGGTGACTTTTTTCTATAAGGTAATCCTTTAATAACCAATGTAGACTGTTATTTAGTATGAGATTATTATTAGAATATGTTTTATGTTTAAAGTTTACAAAAAGAATTCCTAAAAACTCTTTCCACCTAGCTGTATAAATGTTATGAATCAAAAGATGTATTGTTTTTATAATTGATAACGAATATAATTCTAGATCTGTTAGCCCTATCCCTCCTGCGGCCCAGTCTCTCATATTATGGTTTAAAGCATTTCTTGGTTTATTGGGATACAAGAGAAATCACAAAATTAAAGTGTTAAATTCTTTAATACAAATTATTGTAGGGAATAATAATAGTGACTGTATAATATATATGATTTTTGGTAAGATAATCATTTTGATTATGGATAACCTCTCTCCTATTGTGAAGAAAATTTTATTCTATTTACTATTAGATTCTTTATATTGTTTATACTGTTAGTATAATTATGATCTATTCTATCTTTAATGTTACCTGTTATAATTAATCCTAAATAATTAATTTTCTTCTCTGACAATATGTAATGAATTTATTTTTTATTCTATTCTTATTGGTATTTAATAGGTAGGATTTTTGTTTTGCCATCGTTAAATGTTAAACCAGATTTTCTGTGAAACATTCATTGTTAAAAAAACTGCAGATAGAGAATTATCATTGTCACCTAATGTCAGTAAGATGTCATCAGCAAGCAGTTGAATTTTAGAGCTTAAATTCTCATTTATGTTAATGCCTTTTATATCTATATATGATTTGAGAAAATTAACAAATGGTTCCATAATTAGGGTAAAAAGCAGAGGTGAAAGAGGACATCCTTGTTTGGTTTCTTTCAAAATTTGTATAGAATCAGAAGTAAAAGTACCTATTTTAACATATGCAAAACAATAATTATAAAGAAGATTAATAAGATGTGTGAAGTTACTCGAAAAAGTATATTTTTCTAAAACTAGCAAGAGATATTTCCAGTTTACAGAGACAAAAGCACTATTGATATCAATACTCAATGTTAAGTTCTATTTTGTTTTTTTTTTTTGTTTTTTTTTTTTTTTGCTGTTGTTGTTTTTGCATAGTCAATTATTCTTTTAATATTATCCTAAGTATTTCTGTTTAAGATAAAGCTGGTTTGATCTTTGTCAGTCATGGAGGGTAGAATATATTTTAATCTATTAGCATGAACTGCCATAAAAATTTTATACTCTACATTAAAAACTGAAATCAGCCCATATGAAGAGCATTCAGTAGGATCTTTGTCAGTTTAAAAAACTGGAGAGATAAGGGTATATTTCCAGGAAGGAGGAACTTTAGGTAGGTCCTGGACTATAGAAAAAAAACTTATGTAGTATGTCCAGGGCTTCTTTTGGTAACAGCTTATAAACTTCTGATATAATCCCATCATTACCTGGTTCTTTATTAGGTTTCAGCTTAGAAATTTGAGTTTAAAGTTCACACAGAGATTGGTTTATCAATTTCATCTGGTCATCAAATAGTTTAGTTTTTATATTTTTTTGTAAATACTTTATTTCTTCTGGATTAATATGCTATTTTTATTGATTTTATTATAATAATCTCTGAGTTCCTTTAGAATACTTTCTATTTCTGTTGCATTTCTTTTCTTCCTATGTGAGTAGACTTTATTTATTTTATTTATTTTATTTTACATTTGTTGACCGGGCTAGTCTGGCTGGATACATGTCCATTTTCAGCAGAGGCCCGAGGAGAAAAGCTCCACTATAAGCTAAGAAAAATTACAATAAGATGTAAATCTAATTATTCTAAGATATAACTACAATCAGAGAAAATAGAAAACATTGGAGTGAGGATAAGTTCAAGAAAATCAAGTTAAAAATATGCAGATAATAAAATATCACATAATTGTGCAGAAAGTACATACTTAAAAACTAACAGTAAAGGAATAGAACTAATGAAGTGCAGGGATGAAAAAGAGTGGAGAAGACACAGGTTAGTCAGGTCACTTCTTTTATGTGATGGACTTGCGGAGTAATTTTGTGTTTGTGGCTAAATTGCACATAATTTTGAGTTAATAGAGAAGTTAATCATCTTAAACTTCTCAATGTTGATTTTAGTTTTATGGTTTATGATGTCCAAGTATTTGTTATTGAGCTTATTAATCTCTTCTGTATTATTTTGTCTGATTTTCTAATTTTAACTCAAGTTTCTCTTTTATTTCATGTAATTCTTTTTCCTATTTTTTTTATTATTTAACAACCAATTAGTGACTCTACCAAAAATATATGCTTTTAGTGCATCCAATAAATACATTTCTGAAGTATCTTCTATATTAACTTCTATTAAAGAAAGGATTTCTTTTGTACTTAAATTCTTTAAACAAGTTAAGTATTTAGGTAATCTTCTGATTTTATTAGATTTCAAAAACTGCTCAAATGTAATTGCATTGTGTTTTGACTTTGCCTAGTGTATCAGCCAAGTCATTAGAAACAAACTGTCAGTTCCGGATTTCTTTCCATGTCTATGGGAATAATGGGTAAAATAAATAATGAATTCAGTTCTGAAAATTAATTTATGTCTCTAAGATGAAACAATTCAGCAAACATTAACAATACCTTTGCAGATGCCTGTATTCTCCTTTTACCTATTGTGTTAGTATATACTCTGACAGAAAAAAAAGTCTACTCTACTACAATCAAATGTGATGTCATTACCAGTGAAATAACGCCAAACCTGTATGCTTTAAAGCATTAATATATAACAGCAGATCAACTATTTCACATCTTAACTTATTTAACATATACATTCTCCAGTTTTGTGTGTTCATTAAGGTGTTAAAGATATGCTTAAATCTCTTTTATTCTTATTCTATTCATAGTTTTGACATTCAATAGTACAAAATATAAAAGACTGCTGCACAACAATTTAAAACAAACATTTTAACATGTTTTGTGTTGTGCCCCTCCTTAAGACTGATGTATTTCAGACCCTTCTATTCTCTCTCTGTAAGATTATACTAAAGTAAATGAATTGTTCTTCAATGTTTAAACAATATTTCATTATTTGTTTATATTCAGCGGTTTATTGCTGTAAATTAATGATTCCTATGTTATTTCTGTCAAGTATACAGTTTCTTTTGCTTTATGTATGAGACTTTCAAGTGTACTGACAACATATCCATATCATGTATGTCAAGTCTCTAATAATGAAACTCTAAATATTTTTTATACACAAACATACACACACACACTTTACCATTCACTGACAGCTATTATCAAACTTCAAATGCTTTGTTTCAAATATATTTACTTATAAATGTATTCAAAGGTATTTCACAGTATGTGTAACATTATAATTGTTTCCCCTTCTTCAATGCCAGTTCGTATGTCTAACTATAGTTGCAGTGAAAGTTGAGCTAATGCATATTTAAAAGGTTCCACCTTTTATTCAAATTACCTTCTAAAGCTGCCTGTCAGTGTCTCTCAACATGAACAGCTATGTCCTCTTGTTTAGGTGGAAATTCCAACTAAACTCTAGCCGTTTACCAAAGAAAGCTTCATGTGTTCTAAATACTCAAGATATGGAGACAGGGGCTTCACATCTGACTACCAAAGAAGCATCTTACATAGTGACAACCAATCAGTCACAACAATTTCCATATCTTTCACACTGAACCTGAACATTTCATGTATAGAGACTATTTCAAAGCCGTTTAAAACTTCACACTCTCTCCACTGTTAAACATCAAAACACACATCCACAGCAACTGCAATTACCCCCTCCCCCAATCCAGCACATCATAAATCATTCTATTAAACAGAACAGTAACATATTATCTAAAACTATGCACTAGGAAGACAGGCAGCTTTTAGGTTTTATGATTAGTTTTAGTGAACAGCTTTTCTAATGTTACTGCAGTTAATGATTAGATTGAATTGCTTCCATACTTAGGTGAAGATGTTTATCTGTCATTTCTTCTAGAATACCGTTTAAGTAATGGTTTTAATTTAACACTGTTAATGTCTTTTCCTCTTTATAACAAGAAAGTATGAGCTGTCACCCACACTGTACATTTCCCTTTAGTAGGTAACTACGGTTTATATGAATTAAACACCTTTAAATGCAACTATGCGTTATACTGCAGCTAGTTTCTACTTCAAATATAAAGTATGCATTAGTTCCTGAGAAAGCAATTCTGTAGCAACCCTTCAGATCATATACTAGTATACATGCTGTATGCTTCATTTAAGGGAAACTAATAATACTTTGAAATGACTTACTAAAATGATTCTTAATTATCTGTAAATTAGACAAGCATAAGACAGACAAAAAGGAATTTAATTACCTTACAATAGACTGCCTGTTGATTTTCTGATTTCTATTTATGTTATAGTTCAGCATGTTGTCATTTCATGTTTTGCTGGCAAAGATATATAAAGAAGTAAAACTAAACTTGCTTACATAAAAAGAAAAAAACAATCCTTGACATCTTACTTCCTTTGTGAATAAAGAAAAGGGAAAAGGAAAGCTCTATTTTTTCTTTAATTTCTTGTTTTTCTCATTTGTTTTGTATCCATTTGTCTTTTTAAGGAGATAATGGATCAGTGCATATCATGTTTGTTCAAAAATGTTGTTTGTTGTTATGACAATGCAAGGTCAAGATATTCAAAGAATTTAACTCCATTAAAAATGAAAATCTTCAGCCTGGCCAGGAACAATAAATGTACTTTTATCTGTTTTTTTAAGTTCTCTTATAAGTGGAAGGAATTGTTTCCTTTTATGTATCACTGTTGCTGAATAATCATTATCAAAACGATCATCATTTCCTTCTGCTTTAAGTTTGATTTAGCCCAGGCAGTTTTGAGTACCAGTTCTTTGTCCTGAAATGAAATAAATTTAACCATGATGGACCTCAGGGAGGTATTGGACTCTGACATAGGATTAACCAGAGATCTGTGTGCTCTCTCTATACAGAAAGAGAGAGCTTCATGCAAATCTAAAGTTTTAGGGAGCCAGGAAGGCAAGATATTAACCATATTGTTACCTTCCTTCTGGTAGACCAAAAATACAAATGTTGTTCCTATGGGACCCATTCTCAAGGTCATCTATTTTGGCTAGTAAAGACTTGTTCTGTTTTAACAGGAATTCAGTATTTTTCTCCCCTTATCTTCCTTCCATACCATTCAAGGAGTCTAACAGTTTTTCTTGAAGTCATCTGTTTTGGTGTCCCATCCATCTATTTTCAACGACAATACTTGAATATTAGTCAGTACTGACTGCAGCTCTTTTTTGAAAACACAGTCTTGAGATGCTGCCATGGTGCTGCAGGATACAGTGAAGAAATTTCCTCTCACAGATTTTGACAGGAAAATAGTTGAATTTTAAGAAAAGATTTTGATATAATCCTTTAGGACACCAATGTTTATTGTAATTCACATAATTGAGTTGTTTAGGATTATTTAGAAATAAAATTTCCTGTCAGAAATATATATAGTAGCAGAGCAGAAGAAAAGTGCTGCTATCCTAGTCGCATCCTGGCCACACACCCCAAAAATACCACCCCTTCTTGGAAGTATACTCTTATATCTCCAATTTTAAAATCAGAAAAGGATCCAGTTAAATGTTCATCTTATAGACCAATTTCTTTATTAAATATTGATTATAAATTGTTTATGGCTATTCATGCTAATAGGTTAAAGCAATTTCTCCTATTCTTAATTAATGATCCAACTGGTTTCATTTTAAATAGTAACTCATATGATAATATTAAAAGAACATTAACTTTAATTGATTATGCAAACAGAACAAATGAAAAGTCAACATTGGTAAGTTTAGATATTGAAGGAGCATTTGATTCAGTAAATTGGAATATTTTTTCTTTGGTTTTAGAAGAAAGTAACTTTTCTAGCAATTTCATTCATCTTATTAAATTCCTTTATGAAAATTCATATGCATATGTAAAAATATGTTCATTTACCTCAAAATCAATTAAGATTACTAAATGAACCAAACAAGGGTGTCCCCTTTTTCCTTTACCAAAACGTTTACTAATTTAATTACATCTTCCCCATATGTTAAGGCTCTTCAGATAGGTAATAATTTAGCATCTAAAATCCAATTATTTGCAAATGATACTCTATTGACCCTGAATGATTGTAATAACACAATTTCTGCCCTCTTTAAATCCATGGAAAATTTTGAGAAAAAATCTAGGGTCAGCTTTAATGAAAATAAAACAAAAAATGTACCTATAAACTAAAATCTTAATGATACAGATTGCAGATTTAATAAATATATCGTTCAAGACAAGAAGACAAATTACTTTGGAATAATTATTGCAGGTATTAATAAAATGATTACCATTAATTGACAACAGCTTAAACTCTAAAAAATTTTTATAAATAAATAGAATAACCTTTTTTTTTACAATGGATGATAGAGACTCATTGATCAAAATGATCATCTTGCCAAAAATTCTAATTGTATTAAATCACTCCCTTCCTCCACCTGAAAGTTGTATAAAAGAGTTTAACTCTTTAATTTTAAAGTTTTGTGGCATCCAAATAAACCCTGAATAGCTTTAAATCATCACACAAGAGACTGGTCACTAAAGGGTATTGGTTTACCAGATTTAGAGTTATATTCCCTCTCCTCTATTATTAAAACAATTGCTCCTTGGGCTAATAACTCATATACTGCTAAATGGAAAGAATTCCAAGATAGTATTTGTTGTCACATTTAATTGCCCCATATTCACAAATTGTTGCTTAATGTTAAATAATCACCTGTTTGGGTTATTAAAATGCTTTTTTTTACATAATGTTAAACTATTAATTCTTCTTATATTACATATAATTAATACTCTGAGAAATTTTATTTACTGAAATCCAATGTACAAAGCATGGCTGTTTCTCATTTTTTTCTGATAGCTTTCACTCAAAATAGCATCTCCACTTTAAATCTACATATTATGAACACTTTTAAATAAATAATCTATTAAACTGGTTTCAGTTAATAGCTAAAGAAACGGTTACTCCTCAATATATATTTAATAAGTTTAATTTAGATAAAAATGTGTGGTTGCATGTGCAAACTTGCAGATAATTCATGAAAAGTAGATTTAAATATACGCAACCAAAAATAAGTAGTTCTATTTCTAAACTAATTGATCTATTACCTCTCTTGATACATTAGAAAATATCTGGGAAAGGACTTCTATCTAAAATATAAAAAGTGGATTAGAACAGAATTGGTATATACTAAAGAAAGCTATTGGAACTATTTTAAATATATAAATAATGATCTTCCACATGAAAAAGATAAACCTGTTTTATCATAAACTTGTTTTATCATTTTCAAAGAAAACTATTAGCTCTCTTAAATGGAGAATAATCTCTCTGAAATTTCTCTACAAGTTCTTTTTTTTTACTCCTCATAGAACTGAACTGATGTCTAAAACTAAAACAGTTTGTTGGAGATGTAAATGAAATCTCAAAGCTGATTGGCATCACATGTTTTTCGACTGTCATACTTATATCTTACTGGAATGAAATCAATATTATTTTCTTACAGTCCTTTTTCTCGGATAACTTTTAACACCCCTGTACCAGAATGTGTTATTAAACTGAAATATCCTATCTTATGGATCATCTTATCAACTGCAAGAAAATTCATAATAAACTGGAAAAGTGATTCTTCTTGCTCTTTTAATGAATTTTCTAACATTATGAATGAAGTATGTCATTTGGAGCTTATGTGTATCAATTCAAGAACTCACAGAATCACCTTCACAAACAATTCTTGGATGGAACTAAAGGAACTATTAAATAAATAGTTCAGTTTTTTACTCTCTAGATCAATTGTTAAATATTGGAAACTTATTGTTATTTAGACAGTAGACACCTTTGTAAATAGTTATATTTGTTGGAGTTTTGTTTTTTTATCATTTTTTTTATTCTTGTTATCCATGTCTTATTTAACTGAAATATTATCTGTTTACTTAAAATCAATAAAAAGATTAAAAAAAAATAATCTGTAAATGCTTTAAAGACAATGGTTAAATGGATTCCTAATCAAACCAAAATGTTTCCTGCCCTTGCCAAGTTACTTCACCCAAAACCTTTTGCTGCTGGAGTCTCTGTTATTGTATATACTTTGTGTTGTTGCTACTACAAATGTTTGTATGTTTATTAATCTTATGCTGTACCACCTTTATCTCATTTTACTTATTGCTAGGTGATCAGTTATTAAATGCAATTACTGTAGTATAAGGAATGTGCTCGTGTATTTCAGATTTTCTATATGCCTGTCCTTGTGCCCAGGTTATGGCTGTAAAGGGCCTTTGGACCAGCCCATCTACCCCATTACCAAATAGTAAATAAAGCCCTGACCCCAAAATATCAAAAATAAATACCCTCAACCCCACATTAAACTAATCACAAAAACAGCAAGTTTCCTTTTGCAATCAGTTTAAATCAAAAATTAAAGCACATAACATGCAGACACACACACAAAATAATATCGGACTATTCTGTATAGTGGTAGTGTTATAGGAAAGTTTTTTCCCCTAATTTAATGTATAGGGAATGTTTTAGGGGCAGGGTTAGCACTCAATAGTAAGATGGGTTGGGGAAGTTTTTTGTCTCCCCACCCACCTTGCTAGTGTGTGCTAATACTAACTCAGTACATTATTCTAATAACAATACCACTACACAAGATAGCTCAGATACACACCACATAAACACGCACGCATACAAAATAAAACTAACACCTTACTTAACCTTAACCCTAATCCTGACACTCACACAAACATATCTAAAATCTACTACCTTACTTAGCCCTAACCTACAAACACTCATGCATCTACTCCTAGCACTGACTCACTTACCCATGGTAACAAAATGACCTGCTGACACAATGAACTGTTGGTAATCTGATCTATTAGTTGAACAATACTGCAGTTCACATCATTGTCAATAAAGTGAACTGCACCCATATTTATAACATTTTTAGTATAGTTCAATCATCAGCTTGTTTCTGACAGCATATCAGAATACTTCTTAAAAAAAAAAAACAACAAAGACAGGGGCACATGCAAACTCAGCAGAGGCAGCGACCACAGGTCATGAATGAAACTAAATTTCTCGAGGTGTGAGGCAGAGATGTGTCACTGAACCACACCCATAGTTTTAATGCCTGCTTAAATGACAAAGGGGAAAGTCTGGAAGAAAAAAGAATGCATGCCAGTTTGCTCATGACAAAAAAAGTGTGCAGGAAGTCTGACACTAAAGGCACGAAAAGGATAAACGTGGACTTGGCAAGACTGGAGGAATGGTCTAAAACAAGCAGCTTAATTTTAATGCATATGTAAAAAGGGATCTGGCATGCTTATATGACAATTTAAAGTTAAGCAAGCTATGTAATGGAGCAACAACAAATGCAGGTGAATTACTGACATGTAGAGAAACAAGCATCACCAGCAGAAAACTGAAGGTTACGGTCTTCTTACAAAGAAAACCATCTGGAATACTGTGTACCAGTCTACAAGGGCAACAAAAATGGCGCTTTTTACTCACCAGAATATTTATAAATAGACCTATTCCTGAAAGAGGCAATCAGACAGGAAATATGAGCATCTCAAAGGAATCCACAGTATCCAAATGTGCATGCTTATTCAACCAAAGGATATATACAATGGAACGTAATATAAGAACACAAGGTGAAAGGCTCAAGAGAGTTATGAGGAAATAATTTTGCATGGAAATGGTAGCACATAACAATAACAGCCTTCCTGATGAGATGGCAACTTGAAGAAACAGTGACAGAATTCAAGAATGCTTAAGACGGACACAAAACAATATAAATATGTGGAAGAAAAAGGGAATGAAATGCTGGTAAATAAAATTAAATGATGATAATAATAATAAAAATAATGAAATAGTGGCATCTACCCTATGTTAGTTTGGTCCTTGACAGTCAAAATCTACATTTCTATGCCAACACCTGATCATACTATAGCCATCACTAGTGTGAGCATTACTGTTCTAAATTAAAGATGTTAATTTGTCTAAGAGTTTGTAACAAGTAAAAACATGTACAGTATAAGCCAGATGCCAAAAGAGTTGCTCTCAGTGTAAGTTTCCCCTGATTCCAAAACACTTGCTCTTGGTGTAAGTGACTTACTTCAGTGTAAGGCCTATCAATAAACAGGCCAACACTGAGGGCCAGATTCCAAAAGAGCTGCTCTCAGTTAAGTGATCACTCACACTGACAGCAAGTCGTTTGGAATCAGGCCCCATGTAATACAATTGCATGCTACAAACACAATGTTTTTGGAAACATTTTAGGTACATTTTATTCAACTAATTTTAGCAAATTAAGACAGACATAACTACAGAGGTAAATGGAAAACTTCAATCATGTATTCTGTGTTGTAGCTGGTACTTGTTATCACTGAAACCATTTGGACTCTAGGTGACAGTTTTTGCAAGAAGGTGAAGCCATGGTTTCCAAAGTAATTAGCAAGACAGTAAGAACTCAGATTTGCATTTAGCTGAGACACTGACATGCAAGTGAGGAATAATGAGACCAGCAAGGAAAGAAAAGCTCCTCAAATCACTTCAGAGTAAAAGTCTTTCTTTTTAATTTGAAACAAATGGCTAGACTAAGTCAAATGATTATGCCTTTATGAACTGTGGAGTAACAAGAAATGGCTATGACTCTGAATCTTCAGTACTGACTTTCTGTTGAAAGGCTACCTACATACTAAGAATACATATATCAATATTTCACATAGTACTTTTGCAAATTACACACTTAACCACTCTGACCAAATAAAGACACTTGTACGTACTCTAATAACAGCAAACTGCTGACTACAAACATCACCTGTAGGGGATCTAAAAGCATAATGCTTTTATAAACCATCTCTGAAAGTATTCCAAAAAGCTCTAATGCCAGGGCAAACAAAATAAAAGTAACATACCAACACTAATGCCCACAAAGAAATATGTTGGAGAGGCATTTTTTCACTGAAATGCTTTACGATGTAATGACAGAAGAGTATATCAAACATCGTGATCTGCTGTAAGGAAGTTTTTACACTAAACCACTTATTTATTAAATTAACTGCCAGCTGCTGCAATACCAACAACAAATTACATTAGCAGCTATGGATTTCAGCCAGACTTCTGAACATCTCAAACTGTGAAGCAATCTTTCCGAAGAAGAGACCTCTTTTGATATTCTGGTGACCAAAATTCAGCTTCCCACTGTGCCAGCACTTCAGACTGCTCACAGTCTGTTCTGTAATCCAGTTCATCTGCAGTTTCACCCTAACTCCTCCAGCAGCTCATGGCACGCTGTAATGAAGGTTTCTGACTTACCCATGTAAAATTTACATTTCTGTCATTTAGAAATGGGAAGACAGGACCAGTTGCAAACTAAGAAGCCCATGTGCATGACACACAGGGACAGAGAAAAAATGCAGTACAGGGATAGATTACTCAACAAAAAAGACAGTTACACATATCTGCTTTCATCTGGTCATGAGGAGTGCAGGGCCCTTTTTTCTAACACTGATGAATGCATATGCCCAGGATGACATCCTGAAGCAGGGCTATTTGACACTGAATGACAACCTATACATGAAGCCCTCTAATCCACCTCAGTAAGATGATGTAATGGCATGAGATGCATTGCAGCTTCATGACAGAAAATGTATAAATACCTGTAACATGACTTTCACTTCTTTCTGCTCCTGTATCTATGTCACAAATTGGGATTCTGCATGCTCCTATGCCTCACGCCTGGATGATATTAAGCTAAACTGCCTTTTTCAGACAGTACAATATGCAAGCTAGATTGAGACCAGCATATATACTGACTGGCTTTTGTACAGTGCATTCCTGCACTGGAAATGCCTGGAACAGTTTAAAATACTGATGTATGTAAAAGCATTCACTGCTTTTTAATTAATCTTACATTTACAAATTAATTTAATAGCATTATTAAAACTGGCCATTTCCATGATATACTAGAATCATGAGTCAGGCCTTCTGCCAAAAAATGCTCAGACAGCCAGTTGCTGTTTAAGCAATAATTGAAAATTAAAGAGCTCAAACCAGATGAGAGGATTTTAAAAGTATAATCTTGCCGGTAGATAAAGTAATTATGTAAAATTAAGCAGAGGAATTTATACTTCCCAAACAATAAACTACTATTTAATAACACCACTGTGATAAATCATGCATCTTGTTATCCTGATTAATCAAATGCAAAGGATGCAAGAGCACATCTAATTTCCATTTTACGTCATGCTGTGTGCAGCCTAAGCTTAAAGAAACTGGCACATCTTACTTGAGACATAATTCCTACTGTCCTTTCACTACGTCTGTCATTTTGGGAAAAATCATGTAGTGCTCTATTTGCAAATAAATTAGTGTGCAGTAAATGAATACTGTGACGTGCATGAGACTTTAAGGGCTCTGTTAATAGAACACCTAGTAATAAAAACTTGAGCTTATGCAATTTACCAATATTTTAATGAAAATGTATTTTTGTTTCCATGTGCATAGCTCTCAGTTCTGATGGGGGGGGGTACATTTTATTCTTCGTGGCCAGCAGAAGGCAGATGTAAACATAAAATGTGGGATGTACACATTGTTACATCTGCATCCTAAGGGACTGCAGACAAGAAGATTACATTCTATTAAATTACAAATGCTGAATGAGTCTCAGGAAAATACATTAAACTACACAACCCTCTGAAAACAAATATAAGCACTACAAAATAAACAGTTTTAACAGTATCAAAACACCAACAGAGCCAAAAAAGAGAGAAATGCATTTCCTGCAGTTTTATTAAAAGCAGGCTACTATACAGGTGCTATTTTAATAAAGGAAATTATTACTTACACCCATATAAGGGTGGAGGGAAAAATGCTGAAATGTAAGAAAAAGTTCCTAAATACAACCGCTTGAACTACTCTACAAAGCCATGTCACAAGTTGGTGTGACTTTTGGCTTTTCCCGGTTAGGGGTCACCACAGCAGAACTCCGGTCCGCTAATGATTGGCAGTTGATTTTTACGTACCGAGTTGCCAGCCCTGATGCACAACCTTCAACGAAGGTACGCCCATTCACGCATATCTCCATGCAGAAGACGCTCTAACTGAGAGTCGAACCGGACAGCGTCTTACTGTGAGGCGACACAAGAAGGACCTAAATTCATTGCATGCTGGTAAAAGTTGCTTTGTATACATTCAGTCAAAACGATCCTTGCTGCACAGTGCCTATAATGCTTCTGTCACATGCAATTACATAACATTCCTAAGGAAGCAACAACCATGAGTCTGACTCATTTCTTTCCTGCTAAAACATACTAAAGAAACAACTTCTGCCAAATTGTCGACAAGTGCAGAATATAGGAATTTATCCAAATGGCACAAATTTAGGGAAGCAGAGCTGATGCAGTGAGACTGGATATACCCAGCATACTAATGCTCAACTGATGTAAATTTCATGAAAAAAGTTCCTTTTCAAAATAAATCATGAAATAAAGACATCCAAATGTAATACAATGAAGAACATATTAACATAATGACAAGAATAATCCTATGAATCCTTATGGTAAGAAGAGTAGCAACTGTGTTTAGTTAAAATCAATGATCCTTATGAAAATGTAGACAATCACCCTTTGCATTTCTTTGCAAAGTGGCACTCAACATTTAACCAAGTTTCCAAAACGTCAAAGTCAAGGTCAATGTCAGTGGTCTCTGGCTGACTAAATCTGCAGATGACTGCAAATTAGAAGCTGTCATTGAATCTCACACTGACAGAAAGGTTCTCCAGGAGGGGCAACACAGACAAACAACTGGTGTCAGAGTCATGGACTAAAACTAAATGCCAAGAAATGCATAACAGTATCTTTTGGGAAGTCATCCATACCTGGTAACTATCATATTGACAACACACCCCTTAGAGTTGACCCAGTAGTTAGGGATGTAAGGACACACACAGATAGTAATCTAGCCTTTGATCATCACATGTCCACAGTGGTGAGGATATCATTCTATGTTGTGCAACTTATAAACAAAGGTATGTCATCTAAGTCCAAGGAAGTCATTATTCCGCTGTGTTCGGCATTCATCAGAACTATCATTGAGTACAATGCCCCCTTTGGTATGTACCTAACTAGGTATATCCAACAACTGGAACATCCACAGGGGTTCCTCACTAAAAGAATACAGGGCACAAGTAATATGTCCTATGCAGACTACCTCAAGGCTCTATCCCTGTATTCTGTCTCCTACAGGCTTTTGAGGGGAGATCTATGCCTGGCATACAAGGCATTGTCAGACCCCATTCTGATAGACCTCCTGCATATCCACAAAACAAACGGTACCAGAATTACCTGTTCTAAAGCCTTAAACCTTGCCTGTGATATAAATAGGACCTATTGGAGAGATAGGTATGCATCCCTGAGACTAAACTGTCTATGGAACAGGCTCCCCATCTATGTGAAGCAGAGTTCTTCCCTAATCCAATTCAAGTGTAACTTGGACAACTGGTGGGAAATGGGAAATTCATCCCTGGTTTGGAACCTGTCTCTGATGCAAACAGGTAACCTATAAATGGTTCATCTTCCAGGACCATGCTTACACTTAGCCAGGGCATCAGAACGTGTCAGACATTTGGGATGCATGGCTAGGTTTAAAAAGGCCCTTGTGGTCGTTCGCCTAGTAAACACCTATGAACAAACTTTCTTGTCAAGAATATAAATGGCATTTTCTAGTAAGGAAATTACAAGCCCCAGATATTTGAAAACAATGCAGTCAAGCATATCTCTTTCTCTGAACAAACAATAACACTATGTAACCATCTCATCTCTGACTTTTAATCTCACAACACACACACGCGCACACATTACATACACAAGTGCACATTCATTAACCAAATTCCGCTGTCAAAATGCTGCCCACTAGACACACATCTACTAACTATACAAGACCACCTTAGCAGTATATGCCTCTGTACAGCTGTCCAGTGGTAGCAATATAGTTTCAAACATCAAATGTCACTTCTTTTAAAGCCAGTTCCATGGCATACAGGGAGAAAGCCCTGCTCAGGTAACCGAAGATTAATTGGTGGCTTGGGTACCTGAAGGACCTGACCTGGCAGGATAGAAGTGAGTGGCTGCTGGTTGCCTGTCCACCCTTAAGGGAGGGAAGGACCTCTGGTTTGCCAAAGGGGTGTTCACCTAGGGTTGCTCCTAGCTGGCCAAGGCAGTTTTTCCATTACTGGGTATGTATTAAATCACCGAACGCTTAAAAAAGTGAACGATGATTGATCGACCCTATGTAAGTGAAAGCTTACAATGTCGAAGTGTCAGAACAGTGATTTTTTTTTCCAAGGGAAAAAAATCTCTGTTCCAACCAAAAAAAAAAATAAATAAATAAAAATCAATTTCAAACATTACATTAAGTAGGAGGCTGTGCCCCCCACACCCCCCCCTACTTAAATATACCAACTCCGAGACCACACTAGTGTGTCGAAAAAGGCAAAGTACCGAAGCGGCCAAGCAAATTCTTTCCCAGGTAAAGAATTCGCTTAACAGCCGCTTCAATATTTTGCGTTTTCAGCCTTTTAAGTTTGGCCAAGATGCATTCGAAAGAATGCGTCTTCGGTCTTCTAATATAGACCCGCCATTATTACATTTGCACTATCCAGCAGAGGGGAAATTGGCATGCAGAAGCACACTTTCCCTAGTGAGGCATGTGGGTTCAGTAACCACTGAAGAGTGTGCCCTAAGAGGATATGATAGATCCCACTCTCAGGACCAGCAAAGCTGTCCTACTTCCTACCACCCACTCTCTACAGTAAACAGAGTACTGATCAGGCTTCCTGGATGGTAATGAATGAGCTGTAGGGCTTCCAAACCATCTACCATTCCACTGGGACAAACAGGCCAAATGGGCGAAAATACAGGAGTCACTGGACAAAGTCTAGTAGGAGAGAAGCAAAACAAACAGAAGCTTAGTTTAATACAAATATGAAATATCAACACACCCACCACCTTTAGGTGACATAGCAAGATTTGTAGTAAAATAACTTTATATTTAGTGCTTAACTTGACTAAAGGAAACTTCACAATAACTGACTTCCCCTGAAGTGAAATCCTTATTTGCCCAACGCTGTGTGCTACATCAAAGATCATATATTTATCACAGTAGAAACCTCACTTTGCTTGAAAAGACAAAAGTAAACTTTCAGTGTTTCGATATGCTCCACCTCTCTACAAGACAGATCCAGTCAAAATATCACACTTACACCAGATCTAAAAGATATTACACTGTTTGCAAATATAAAATATTCAACCACAGATTTGTTATACATGTCTATGCCTGTGAAAAAGATCCAGCCACAAATCTCACACTTATACCACCTGCACTGCTGTCCACAAGAGCTTCTCATACACTTGCATATAGGTGCATCTACCCATATGTGACATTCAGTCAAGATTTCTATACTGAAACAGTGAAATGGGAAAGAACGAAAACATTAACAGAGCAACTTAAATAAATCCAACAAACGTCATTAATGTACATTGCTGATATTATATTGTGCTAATATCCACTTTGGTAGTGAACTGACTAGTTTTTGAATAATGTTTAATTTAACAAGTATTTCAGAGGTTTTGTAAAAACATAACTATACAAGATAATACAACAGTAAACTCATGTTACACAAATATCAGTCAAACTCAATCGTAGCCTAATTAATGAATCTTATATTTAAGCAAAAAAAGAATAACAAAATAACTATTTTATTATACAAATCTTTAATCATTAAAGATGAAAACCTAAAAATACACAATCCACAATATGGCAGCAATATACAACTGGGTGTTGGTTATGCTGGGTTTTACTTATGCCTGGAATTGAAGACTGATCACTATGATTTTCTCCTAAGATCAAACCATGCCAGTTTCAAATAAATTCAGCTATGTAGCTAAAATGTGCAGAGAAATGTACTTTGCTGCCATTCAGATGAACATAATGAAATCACATAATAACAATGCACCCTCTATTATACAGTTTCTATGAAATCGTGCAAGAAACACATTTTAGCAACAAAGGGCTTTTGAAATGCAAAGTTTGTTTCTAGATCATATGCAACAAAGTTTTCAAGAATGTAATCACTATACCTGTAAGTGACGTTTGCAATACATAAACTGTACAAAATACCTGATGACAAAGGAAAATGACAAAATTCAAAACACCGGTATGGAATTCCAGGTCTGAAGCACATTAGCTTCAACTAACTGTATCCTTACTTCCAAATTCCAGTCTGCAAGGTTAATTATCATAGTGTCCTACAGTAAAACGTATGTGTAGTTTAAAAGTAATTTAACAGGTTTACTGGCCAGCTGAGATACAGTGTTTGTAACTGCTAATGCATTTTTAAGTATGGATTATTACCATGGCAACTTGTGTCATGTGTAAATCACACCCACTAAAGGCAATACCAGCAGAACATTTCTAAGTGTGTCAACAGCTTCTACGACAACATATTATCAGGGGTTTTCTTATTAACTTTGTGCCATTTGCAACAACCCACACATTTTTTATCTTACAACACTAACATACTTGCTCATTCCCTTTGCATGCTGACGTATGACACTTCTTCTCTGCTTTCACATACTGAAGCAAAACCTTGTGGAACATTTAGGAAATAAAGCAATACAGCTCTATAAAAAGATAGTACCTACCAAACACATCTATAAAGTAATTTCTATATTGGCCTGACACTCATTTAAAGATGGTCTGTCAGGTACACATTTGCACTACTTCAATGAGGAGGTCTATGTCATACACATTGGTGAATATAAGACAGCAGGGGGAAGCCTGATGGATGGCAGGTTTAGGAGGACATACAAAAAAATAATCTACATAACTGAACAATGCTGTATTCACAAAGCTTTTATTCCAATACGTTAAATGAAGATAGAGTTCCAGTCAGGTGTATTAAATACAAGTTCATTGGTTACCTCTTCCATTCACTTGTTGACTTCTTTAACTTTATGTTCTTAATCAAAGAAATGAATCCAGGCATTGGAAAGCTCAAACGTCTTGAGTATCTAATTTTTCAAATTTGTGGGTTGACATCTTAAACCTGCTTAGTATACATTGCCTCCTGCTTAGTCTAACAGCTGGTACAGTGGTACTGCTTTGCCTTACATCATCAGTAAGCCAAGTTCCTCAAACAAGCAACTGCAAGAGTCTGTAAATAAAATATAAGGAAAGACACACTTTCCTCCAATGACGAATGAAATGAGCCAAATCAGATTCAATGTATGACTGGCACACACTGAATGCATACAAAGCTGTCTCAGCAATCAGATACAGCATCATCATTAGCAGATACAGATTAACATAATTGCCAAGGGAATATCATGTAGGTCTAAAGAAGTAATCAAGTCCCATATACACAGCACTAGTCAGGCCACTTATAGAGTACATCCCTTTTGGGATACACCTCACTAAACATAATTAGGAAAGACCGCAAAAGTTCTCTACCAAAAAAAGCATCGGCCTAAAGTCCCCAAGTACCACGAACAGACAGAAGCTATATACCTTTATTCAGTGTCCTGTAAATATTTTGTGGGAGATCTCCATATTGTTTACCACAAGGTTAAAGACCAGACTGTCCTGGACCTCATGTATATTCACAAGTAAAAAATCTCCACTAATACTTGAACCAGGGACCTAAATCTTCACCAATGGATAAATAAAACAATGGAGAGGCAGGTTTATAAAGCAACACCTCCCTAAATTCTGGAATAAACTTCTCTTGCATGCAACTCATTATCTGACTTCAAGCAATCTAGATGACTATATCAGTATCCACACATTTTCTCTGTGATTGATTGGTATAGCTCTCCTGCAGAAAGGTGGTTCAGCCGGAGGAAGGGTACAGGCAAGGTGTAAATGATCATGGGCCTTCGAATAGCTACGAATCTATGCATTATGATACAAAATCTAGCAATAAACGTGTTCCAATATCACACCTAGATTAACATCCAAGTAGAAGAGCAAAACTAAATTTTAATAAGAATCCAGCAAAGCTAAGAATGAATTTTTCAGATTACCTGTATGCTATACCACAGTAATGTGAAAGTCTCTTAAATAATGCAAGATATTTTCTGCAGTATTTTGAGGCTGTAGTGGGCCTTCTGTCAGTGATAACACTTAGGTTCATTCCGTGCAAGCTCAAAATATGGCAAATGGGGATGTTACATGCCTTCATAAATTTGCTCCCATAAAAACCCATTATCCAAATCCAGTTTCAAAACAACATGAAATTATATTAAATTTGAACAATGTGTTTCTGTTCAATTAGTTTAGACTGGAGAAAAGCAAAATATGAGTAGTAATAAAAGCCACAAAATGTAGGAGTGTATACTATAAGAAAAAGCATTACTGGTTTGTTTTTTTTTGGGGGGGGGGGCAAGTAGTACACATGGTCAAAGGCATTTCAAAATCTCCATGGTTTTCACTTTAGTGTTTAACAGTGCTGCACTTAATTAGATAAGCAACATTACTCATGGTGGTGGTGGGAGTCACTGGAAAATCCTGCACCATTGTCATAGAACAAATAATATGGCAGCAAACAAAAAGGCTCAGAAGAAGCCAAATACTGATTTCAGAAAGATAAAGTGTGGGCAAATAGGTCATATGTACATTCATTCTGGTTGCAATGAAAGGCAACAGCTAGGTAAGACCATTATGCTGTAATGTTGCAAAACAAGATAATCTAGAGGTGAATGTGTAATATAAAGAGCCAGCGTATCATGTGACTCTGATTTGCATACCTATATATTTTATGCAAGGTAATGAATTCTACATCCCTGGGTAATCCAAACTAAAATATTGAAGGGCACATGTAATTTATGTTGTTTTAACTGCAAGTCTCTACATTAAAATAATCTAACAACATATCCAGCTTCACTCACAAAAGCAAGCAGGACTGAAGCTGGCTAATTCTAAACTATTTTAATGTTAATTGAAGTCAAGCAAATTGCTCTGCCAATCTTTAATGTTTCATGTTAATTCCATTAGTAAGGAAGGGTGACCCCTTAAACCCTTGTGGCGACATTAGGTATTGCCAGCTATGCCAGGAGACGTAGGGCAGTGGATGTTAACATATGCCAGCATAGCTGTAGTTCTGCAAAGAATTGTATGTCATTTGTATATCAAACTGATTTGCACAAATGCTTTTGTTGAAAAATGTATTTGTAAAGCTGCTTCTGTTAAAAATGTACCAACAGTGATTCCTGCTGGACAGAAAAAGAGAGAAACGTGTATGTTAGACTTTAGTATAACTATTGAGATTAATATATTGTAGCAAAGGATACTGGAAGAGAAGAGGTTAATCTCAGTCCAGCTAAACTTTGAAAAATAGTTTGAAATTAAATTACCTGGTAGGCCATAAAGATTGTATCTTACAGTTCTGATTGCAGCCAGAAATGCAATGTCTGTAAAAACGAGGACTAGGAATCCTTGTTGTATTGTCAGTAGCAGTGAACTAATTGCTACCCTGGAAGGGTGGAAGTGTTGAAATTGTTTTATTGCTTCCAGATGCCATAACACATTTTAGCAAAGCTCTGTGTGTGTGTACGGTAACAGATATGTGTGAAATTCTAGTTCAGTTTCTAGTAACAGGGGTAGTATGGGAACTGAAGTCTCAAGGCAATCTGTTTTTGAAAACTGACATGGAAGGATCTCTTACCCACTTCATCTTGCCTTACTCTAGTAAGTGAACCAAGGAATAGTAATTCTTTAGATCAGCCAGGAAAATACAGTAAGATTAGTTAAGTACTGTTTTTCTGTATATGAGTGAATCTATTCGTGTTATTCTAATATTTCCTGTGAGAAACTCTGGTGTTTATTGTAAATAGGTATTTAGTATTTTCATATTCTTTTATTATTTATTACTAAATATATTTAAACTTTTCATTGTGGCTAGTCCTTTAGAGAATATTTTAACCTTTGAGAGTAATTATATTTATTCGGTGACACTGTGGCCACTCCTGAAAGCCTTACTGCTTTGGTCAAAACACTACCATTTGTATTAGTATAAATTTCACTCAGTATAATTGGGTACCCTTGTAAGAGCATTAGAGTAGCTGGATTTGAGCATTAGAGTAGCTGGATTTGGAGTGTCTGGTGGCAGTAACTACCTTATAGTCTGGGCAGAAGGGGTCATAGCAAGTAAATCTGTCCCAGCCTTTCCTAGGTGTGTGCGTGTGTGTGTGTGTGTGTGTGTGTGTGTGTGTGTGTGTGTGTGTGTGTGTGTGTGTGTGTGTGAAAATCAAATCTCAAAGTGTGTGTGTGTCAGCTACCTGCAGCAGGGGCACACAGCACTGGTTTCAGAGAGACAGTTGTGGAGGACTTGGCTTGGATACTCCGCTGAGGCACAACTCTACAGCTGTGCCAGTGGGGAGTCTTATTGGGGGTCTGGAGAGAGACAGGGAAACCCAAACCCCATACGGAGTGTGTTCCCTGTGTGCTCTTAAGGGAAACTGTGCTTGATGCAGAGAGCTGCATCTGGAAATACTGTGTGTATCTGTTTTTGTTCCAAGTGAATGTCCCTCACCAGTGTCAGTGGTGAGGATTCAGGCTCCTTGATTACTGGCCCATTGAGGAGACATCACACTCCCACACTTCACTTCTTTTAATGGTGGATGCAAGAAGTTAAGAGGTGCAGCAGCAACCTCACAGGAGGTTAAAAAAAAGTTACATAGTTATAACAATACATCTACACTGGTGGTTTCATCTCCATCACTAAGGACTTGGCCTAGCACCTAAAACTTTTCCAGGCTATCTTAGTCAATACTCCATATTGAAAATGTTGTGCATCTAAGCAGCCATCTCCACAAAATAAAGCCTGTGTAAAGCAGAGAAAAATACCTGGAAACAATTCTACTGCTGAACATCCTAACAGTAAAGGTATCCACTAGGTCCAAGGTAGAGGAAAAAGAGGGTGGGGATGGCGACAGAGATGAAGCTGCCATTGCAGGTCTATCATTGCAGTAATTATGAAACTTTCATATATCACTGGGAGTTTCACTTTCAGCAACAATACAACACAGTTACAAGATTGGTCTCTTAGGTAGTTCTTATGAAAGGATGTCCTGAATAATGATGGCCCTAAAGAACAAATCCAGCTCACAGTGTCTCGCCAAAGTATTTAGTGATGCCCATGTTACAGCTACACATATGGCATTCATTAACACATTTTTAAAGAAGGCTTGTAATCTCACCGCTGCTCAAACTGAAAGGACATTTACAGATTTTGGTTAAGTTTTGCTCTCTGGTAATAAAATTGTATGCACTGCAACAGCTAAACACAGTTTATTTTTTTATTTGTTAAATGGGATAGAGCACTGTGCCACACAGACATCTGCACTCCCAGAATGAGTCTGAAAGATTCTCAAGTATATAAATGGATGTAGAAGAAAGCATACCCTGTAAATACAGGAATCGGACTGTTAACAGTTCAATGTCTAAGTCATCTGCACTAGTTGTCTCACTTGGATATTCTGGCAAGAAATTTATGTGAGGGAAAAATAAGTTATCCTTGCTGATTTTGTGCTGTCCAAATAAAAACAAAATTGTCTATATAAATCCATGCAATTAAGTAGGCATTCTCCATGGTTACCATAATTTGGGGAAAAAGACTGAAAGGTCAACTGATTAATATTAACATCTGTGGCCATTTAAAGCATAAAGGAAGGATTCATCCTCCTGAATGCTCTGTCATTATGAAAGGTGTGAGGTGCTGCCATCTGCTCCAGGGAGAGTATGGTAATGCATGTGTGTTGTATGCAAACATGGCTGGCTGGAGTTTTGTGGGGAGTTTTGTCTCAGCTGGCTGTTGCACTGATTTGTGCGGATGCTTGAGTTGGAAATGTGTCAACAGTATTGCAGCTGATTAAATGTGATTGATTGGTAAGTCCTAGAAGGGACAAGTGGAAGTTTTTGGGGTTGTTCTGTAGCTTTCAGATGTTGCAAAAGATTTGGGGGGGGGGGCTGTGCATGTGTATTGATCAAATGTGATGTCATTCTATAACCAGCACCGAGAGGATGGAACTCGCACAGCAGTTTGTCTTGTTTTCTTCAGAATCAGATATAAAAGATCTATGACAGTTATCACAGTTCAGTTTAATTAGAAGCTCATTACCTTGCCTAGTGGAAATAAGCATCTCATCTTGCCTTGCTGTATTAAGTTAGCCAGGGAACAGTTATTCTTCAGACAGTCAGGACATGCAATGAGATCAGTTAAGTATTGTTTTTCTGCATCTGCATGAATCTATCCAATGGTGTTATTTTTTTATATCTCCTTAGGCTGAAACTCTTGTGTTTATTGTACTAAGATACTTAGTATTCTCAAGTTTTCTATTTTATTTATTATTAAATATTTTTAGACTATTCATTGTGGCTGGTCTTTTAGAGAATACTTTTAATATCTTGAGAGTGCTTTTGCTTATTTTAGTGACACCTTGGAGATTTTGAAAAGCCTTGCTGCTTTAGTTACACTCTACTATTTATATTAATATTGATTTTACTCAGAATATCCTTGTAACAGCCTTAGAGTGGCTGACTGGTGGCAGCATGGTTACCTTATAGTCTGGCCAGAAGGGGCACAGCTAGTAAATCAGCACCAGCCTTTCCCAGGTGTGCGTGTGTGTGTGTGCGCCAGCTACTTGGAACTGGGGCATAGTGCTCCAAACTGAGTCTTGTTTGGGATCTGAAGAAAGTTCCTTGTGTGCTCTTGGGGGAAACTGTGCTTGATGCAGAGAGCTGCACTTGAACATACTGTGTAAGAAGGCGACCATTAGAAATGTTTTGCAGACTAAGAGAATCTAAGAAAACAAAATCAACTCCTTGCTGAAATTTCAATGTGACTGCCGGGGGGGGGGGGGCTTAACATAAGAAAAGTTATGTCCTGGGTAAACATTCTAAGCCAAATACTCCAACACACTGGGAACAGGAGCCATAAAATAGATCTAGTCCCCTGGCAGTAGCCCATAAGGAAAAATTAGTACATTTACTATGATGTCTTCATTGTCCCAGGTCTCAGGGCAGAGGCAAATATTTGGACCATCCTCTTGGGGTACAAAGTTACTCCATCTTGGCTATCACAAAAATTGGAGAAATCAAGCATTTAGTCTAAGGAAGTAAATGTCCAGGTGAGGCTTGCTGGATGAGTCTGACAGATTACTGTAAGGATTCTGATGGAGATGACTGACATGAGGCTACAGAAATGGGAACCACACTTGTCAGGTTAAAAGAGGTTATTAGGATCACTTTGACCTTGCAAAACATGGCCTTCTCTAGAAACCTGGGAATAAAGAGAAACAAAACAGAAGTATAAAGGAATCTCAAGGACCATGTCTGGATAAGTACATCTCTGATGAGTCATCCCAAGAAAGGAATCAGGGAAAATAAACTCCTGCATTTGCAAAAGGCTGGGGACACAAGTCACAGCAAGACCTACATCACCCAATCTCTAAAGAGGCTCTGTGTTACCACATGAATGAGTGGCCACTGGTGTTGCATCAACAAACAACAGCTGAGCATGTCCATTAGAGAACTGACCTACCCTGGGATAGGAAAGGGGTTGGTATAATGGTTAAGTGGTTACCTCACAGACACAAGGTAGAGGGCTTGATTCTCATCCAAACTTACTTACAGAGAACTCTGCATCACTTTTCCAGTGTTTCAACTACATCCAGTGCAACCCACCAAAGATAAGGACATTTACTTGATTAATTTCTTTAAACAGTGCTCACTACTGTTTAGGGGGCAATTTTTATAGCATTTATTTAATTTTGTGGCAAAAATAGCAATTTTGCTGTTTGTTGGCTTTTCTAGTCTGTGTGCCTCCAAATCTCTTTACAGAAGGGAAAATTAGCCAGGGATTTTGTTGTTCAGTATTTATTTATTGACATTTGTTGACCGGGAAAGTCCAACTGGGACAGGAGCTCGTTTTCAGCAGAGGCCCGGGGAGAAAAGCTCCACAAACACATTATGACTGCACAGTATTTTACAAGAATTTACATAAATTACAGTACAATATAACAAAATGAGAAACAGACAAATGGAGGGAAGTTACAATATCAGAGTGAGAAAAACAGCAATTTACAAGATTTGAGATATATATATATATATATATATATATATATATATTATAGAAACATACACACACATATACATACACACATACATGCACACTCTTTTTTAGTAAATATTGAAAAAGGTTGAAAGTTACAACAGGAAAAGATCACTAGAGGAGTAGTGTTAGGTTGAAAGAATTAATAAAGGGAAAGAGAAATCACTAGTGGGGTAGTTTTAAAGGGGAGAGGGATTACAATGATAGTTAAGGTTAGTGAGATTTATAGTAAGAACAGAGTTGTTTAAATAACTTGTAGATCAGAGAGAGTTTCCTACTGGTTTTGATGGGTAAAGATTGGGGTAAGCTGGAGGAAGGGTCAAGAAGAGTAGGATGCTTATCTATTTGGATAGATGTAGGGGCAGATTTTAGTATTTAATAGGTAGTTCTTTAGGGCGAGTTTAAATTTGCTGAAGCAGCTAATGGTGTTTATGCTGGTTGGGAGTGAGTTCCATAGTTAATAGTTGTTTAATCTGCAGGTGAGAGTTGCTTTTGCTTTGCTTTTATATTAAAAGATTCCAAGGTCAGACATTTTTTGGCAGAAGGAGTTTACCTGATCTCTCTGATTTGGGAAGCACTGGGGGAAGCTGAAAATGTGGTTATTTACCAGCTAGAGGGCCATAAGACTCAGTTTTCCAGCTTTTTTTCTCTGTGTGCGGAACTTTCCACCATACTGTGGCAGTTAGCAGTGCCCTGTTCAGTAGCAAATGCCTAGACAGTAAAATTTACCTATAAAATCAGGATTAGATCTGAAACCTGTTAAACAGCGTGTCACTGTGCAGAAATAAGCTCACATCAAAAGACACTACCATAGCCTTCCATCTTCTAACATCGCATCCTTAAAGCCAGAAACTACCCTAGAAGACCCTTGTTAAAATCCAATCCTCATTTCTAAACAGCCAACCCTATTAAAGGAGCAGACAGCACGGATGTGCAATATCCAAATGTCTGTGTGGCTACCCTGGTAGATTTGGGCATCCTAAGGCAATATAGCAATTGTCTCAGACAACTAGATAATAATTAAACAAAACAACATGGTATGTGAGAGAGATAAATACACAACTTCCTTGGAGGCAACAATCTCAAACTATTTCCATTCCCCACTCCATAAATTCCTTTCTTTTTAATAGACAAGTAAGAATGTGCCAACGTTTTACCAAGCGCCTTTACTGATGCATGATCTGAAAGATTTTCTGTATATTTCAAAGCTATCAATTAAATATCCATGGTCTTGTGAAATACAATTTTGATCCAGGATGCTGCAGTGGTGGTGCTGCGGTAGCGTTGTCGCCTCACAGTTAGACGTTGCCCGTTCGATTCTCAGTTAGAGCATCTTCTGTGTGGCGACATGCGTGAATGGGCATTCCTTCGTTGAAGGTTGTGCGTTAGGCCCGGCAAGCCAGCACGTAAAACTCTACTGCCAATCATTAGCGGACCGGAGTTCCGCTGTTGCGACCCCTAACCTGGAAAAGCCGAAAGACCCAAACAAACTCCACCTTGGGGAATACAGAACAGAATTCCTGCTAGTAAATTCACATCAACAATTTCAAATATTTACATATTTTCAGAATGTTACCCTTTTTGTTATATATTCCTTTCTAGGTCCCCAGATACATACTTACTATTGCATTCCTAAATAATATTCCCTGCCGAAAACCTTTCTCTCCCAAAATTCTTAAGCACACAGTAGTAGTTTTAGGTGGAATATAAATGCATACCAGTGTAATCCTCTTTCCTTGCCAATGATCCCTTATTGCCACAAATCTACCATTGTTGTCTCTTCTTTTTCTAGCACTTCTGAAGCCCCTCTTGCAAGCAGTTGTATTGCCCCCTTTTCCTTTGTCTGTGATACACTACTGAATATCCATTTTAAAATCTTTTATTTGCCAAATTTATATGCACATTTCTATCCAATTGCTTCTCCTGTAACATTGCTTTCTACTTCTACATGTCTTAATTCAGTACTCTTTGCTGTTTATCTGTACCTGCAATGTCATTTAACTTCCATAATAAAATTGATAACAGAATCATTCTGATAAAAAAAATCTATTGCTTTCATGTATTCTGCTTAACAGTTCTTTTGCATGTGTGTTTCCAGCTTGCATCTTACTTACACATGCTAAAGCTCGTCAAGCTGATGTACTGTGCAAATGCTGCTTTTATCTTTGTTTGAACCCATGTCATATTTTCCCCACTTTTCACTTCAATATACAATCAAGAAACAAATGAACAACAAAAATAATACATTGTCTAACACTCAACCCCTTTAACTCACAGCAAACACAAAAACTATTTAAATTTTCCAAATAAGTTACCCCTCCACATAGGGGAGCTGCCTGAAATAGACAGCTATACCTACTTGGTTCTCTATTCTAAAGGTATGTGCTATACCTAGGTATGTGCTATACCTACTTGGTTCCCTATTCTAAAGTTATGTTTAAACATATTGGAAATCACACACTACAGCCTGTGTTCTCTCTTGTCCAGACACGATCTGTTCTTGCCCTATCTTTATTTTCTTCCTTTACATGTAAAACAACTTGCAAGTTCTCAACTGTTTTGCCTTAAGAAAAAGAAAATTGTCTACCCTTACATGAATAAACCAAAATATATATGTTATATTTGTTACTGAAGTATGAAAGCTGCTGGAGATGCAGGTACTTACAAAAGTATTCATTCTCCTCCATGTCAAACTATTTTCACTATTTCTTCGGATTAGGTTCGACAGTATCTGACGAGTTTGCAAAAATACCAATTCTTCCGGAGAGGTTTTTCGGAAGACCAGCCACTTTTTTGTCTAAGGACCCCTAGAATATCTCCGAAGGAGATGTTATCCAGTGGCGATCTGGGGGACCCTTCTCCTTTATCAAAACTGGTATCCTCATTGAAAGACTCCATCAGGTAGTCTATTTGCCTCCTCTTACATGTCCTCTTCTGATGTGGTTACTCCATGGGATGTTCATGGGAGGTATCGGAAAATAGGGGAAGTTCATCTACTGGAACCAATTGGACACTTGTTAGTACTGGCTGTTCCTGTGGAGTAGGTCTGATCGATTCAGAGCTCAAAGCCAACAAGGGAAAAGGGATAGGATCCAAAAATTGAGAAGGCGGTTCTCTGTATAGAGAAAAAGCCCTTTCCACAATCTCAAAGGCATATAAGGCCCAGAGAAGCCTCAATCAGCTGAGCCAGAGCCAAAGCTCTCAGTGAAGGCAGATCTCAACCACCGTGGATCTGGGCATCAAAGGATGGAAGTGGACCCAAATTATCCAGGACAGAGGCTCTGAGGGGCAGGAATAGATCCGACAACATCGGAGTTGATCCCTGCCCCACTGATTTGAAGCTGACACTTCTGCTCCTGGATCCATTCTGATTCAGTGGTATCGGGAGTGAAACCAGTTGGGGATACTGACAGAGTAGAAAAAAATAAATCAGCTTCTGATCCGACTATGGACCTCTCGGGGATGTCAGATCCTGGGACTCCAAAACAACTGGACAGACTGGTGAAAGTAGACAGAATAGTGTGGGATGACATAGTGAGGCTCATGGATCTGATAGGGGATGGAGATGGTATGACCCCCGTCTGGAACTGAGCTCTGAGAAATTTCACATCATCCTATCCACATCTGCTTCTGACAAACTTCTAGAGGACCTAGATGATGTAGTGGATAGAGGTGTTGAATGGCTCTTAGGGATTTGTAATAATGGTGATTGCAGAGTAGGAGGGATAGGTTTAATGATAAACTCTGGAGTATGACTGTTTTGTGAGGTGTCAGGCTTTGGATCCTAGGACCTGGGATCCAAAGAAGGCACCGTAGGACTTGGAGATATAATTATCAGATCCCAACATTTTGGATTAGAGGGTTTCAGATCCAAAGGTCAGGTCTTAGGATCTGACACTATCAAACCAAAGATCTTTTGGCTTTTGACTGGTGGCTCCAATGAAATCCTGGGAGCGTTTTCTGTGCTCTAAAAAAGTAAAAGTAGACTGGACAACTCTGGAGGGAGTTTGACCCCTGAAGATGTAGAAGGAAGAAGTCCTTTTAATATTAATTTATTACGTTGGTCAGCCAAGGCCCTTGGTTGAACAAATTGAACAGTTTGTATCCAGGTGACCTGTTCCGAGGCAATATATGCACTTCTTGTGACCATCTGAATTTTGGGAATTTTATGCCCACAAGTGTATTTTTTGAAACCTGTTGGTTTATCCGACATGGTAGAAAAAAGCAACAAAACAACAAACACAAATTATAAAATACCTCAAAAGTCAGTGTAAAGAAAAGGGGCTTTTTTTTTTTTTTTTTTTTTTTAAATAAGGAAAAGGGAAATAGAAAGGATAATTACCAACAATGGTAATTTAAAAGGATTACCCTGATTAAAGGGTAAAGAAAATACCAGTTATGGCAAGAGATAGGTGCTATTTAAGAACAGTAACAGTCGTAATGCCAGTGAAAAAACTAAGAGGGAGAATAATAGAGATAGTATTAGACAGAAGAATAACTTTTTAACTCACAAAAAATTCACTAAACACCAACTTGACACAGGAACCTGCATCTGGGCATAATGGTGGCAAACGAGATCAGAGGTAATGGAGATGGACTGGGGCATTATAGGTAAAGGGAAGTGCTCGAGAGTTGGATCCAAAGCCTGGAGTATGCAGCGGAGTCAGATTCGAGGATTGGATCCAAACCCCATGGATTGATGAAGAATGAAATGGACAACATCTGATCAAGAATAACTATATACACAAGGATATACATCCACATCCTGGCAATACAATAAAAAAAGGAGGAAGGGAATGGCTACTACAATAGTGATCTATTAGAGTATCTACCGTTTTGGTAAGGTAACTTACACAGCTGTACTATGTTCGCCATTAGATCATTGCTGCAGTATCTTAAGATATTCAGGTAGATTAGCATAGTTGAGAAATAAAAAAGGGAGGAGGAAGTAAATTAAGAATCAATTAGGTACTGGAAAATGGTCCTAGCAAAGACAGTTTTTAATCTGGAAAAGAAACTGAATTTAGAGCTTTGCTAATGTACAAAGGGCCAAGTTGCTGCCTCAAGAATATTTCTGCAGTCCACCTGTTCCCAGAATGCCACAGAAGAATCCAAGGCCCTGGCAGAATGGGCTCTAACCTTGCCTGGAGGTGACTTGTTATGGTGAGAAAAAAAATAGCATGTGACAACCATCTAGACACCGTCTACTTTGACACTTTTTTTTCCCCTTACCTTCATAGGAGAGGATCAGCTTTCCTGAAGGATTGAGGTTTGTCTAGGTAGTATCTAAGCTGACTCTGGACATCCAGGTTGTAAAAAATTCTTTCCACTTTTTTTAGATTCTGCAAAAAAGACAAGGAGATTGGCAGAATGGCTCAAGGTAAACTCTGAAACCACTTCAGGAAAAACAGAAAGACTACTTTTTAAAGAAACCCTATCCTTCTGGAAAATAAGGTATGGTTGACTCACAGAGCTTGTAACATGGATACTGTTCTGGTATAAGTCAGAGTCATGAGTAAAACAGGCTCCTGCTTTCTAAGTTGAATATGCAAAACCCCTTTTAAAAACTGCTCAACTAGGGAATAGAAAGAAAGGGGAGAAATCCAAGGGCAGACAAGCAGAAATGGTCAAAAGATAAATCTTGGCAGATGAGTAAGAAAGGTCAGAGGACAATAACTCACACAAATTAAGAACGAGTTGCAGCTGGAAATGCAATGGTAAGCATATTTTAGGTCAAGCTTTACCATGAAGGCTACTAAAGGGATAAAAGGTAACAAGGTCTGAAGGGAAAACATTTTGAACTTTGGAACCTAGTCAAAAAAAATTGAGAAAGAAGAGCTCTAGCATGTGCCCCCAGGGTCCATTCTTTGCTTATCACCTGAAAAATACTTTAATAAAACTAATCTGGCAGTTGGGATAGATATTAAGGTTTCAAGCTATAGTTTCCATGGAACTGGGTTTGATTTCCTCAGCCATTGCTGTGCAATCTTGAGCAAGTCACTTAACCAGATGTTGCTCCTGGGGGTCGCCCCTGAAAAAGGACTCTGTGTCTAGTTTGCCTACATGATTAATAAATAAGATAATTACTGTTATTACTACTAAACCTTTTTTTTTCTTCTACTACTACTAAAACCCTTTTCTTCTATTACTTCTACTACTACAACTATTATTAAAACCCTTTTCCCATCTGGCAAGCAGGCACTGGTTCTATGACTCCCTATGAATAATTGTTCCAGAACTGGAGGAAAAAGGAATATCTGACAGGTTCATAGGTTTATACTAGGCTATCTGCCCTAAGGCATTTATAAGCCTAGCCCAAAGTTATGTGGCTTACGCCACCCCTTATGTTAGAAATAATGTGCCCATTAGTTTGTTGTGCCTCTGTCCAGCAGTGACACAGAGATGATTCCCGGGGTAAACCTACGATCTCCCATCCACCGGTCAAGATTTCTCTTGAACAGAGCCAGCGAGGTGCTCTGCCTCACATGGACCGGGATTTTATTCCACAGCATGGGGAGTCTCTGGGTGATAAATCTATCCCTCCAGCACGTCCTATTTATATCCGTGCTACGGTTTAAGTCACTTGCTCTAGTGGTTCTGGTGGATTTGGATTTTTTGAGGTGGAGCATGTCCATTAATTCTGGGTTGGTCATGGCCTTGTATGTCAGGCACAGGTCACCTCTGAGCAGACGGTATGCAACTGAATAGAGTTGGAGTTTCTTCAGTCTGGCAGTATATGACAGGTTTTGGAGTCCCTTTATCCTTTTGGTGAGGAACTTTTGGGGTCTCTCCAATTGCTGCAGGTGTCGGGTGAGATACATCCCGAATGGGGCATTGTACTCGATCATTGGTCTGATAAGTGAAGAGTACAGGGGAACTATGACCTCACTTGATCTGGATGTGAATCCCTTCATGATCAGATGGGCAATGTAGAAGGTCTTTCGAACCACTTTAGCAACGTGAGTGTCAAACGAGAGGCCACTGTCAACCTGGGTACCCAGGTCCCTGATAACCTCTTCTGTGCTTAGTGGGTTTCCACCTATATGGTAGCTTGGGGTTACCTTGTTTTTCCCGAAGGGTATGACTATACACTTTTTTGCGTTTAACTTCAGGCCATGGCTCTGGCACCAGCTATCAGTTTCCGTGAGACCCCTCTGAAGGGGTGATTTACTGAGCAATGGTGATTTACTGATTTACTGAGCAAAGGGAAATACCATGAAATGGTGGGAGGGACTATCATTCTAACTTAAAATCAGAGATGGAAAGGGAAGAAAACATTTTGTCTATTCTTTCCTGAAAAGGTAGCAGTTACAGAAAAAGCAGAATTTAACTCCCTACCAAAACCCAGCAAATCTTCCCTCTCTACTGAAAAAAAAAAAAACAGGAAAACAACTAACCCAAAGCAGGCATACTTTCCCAGGGCTCGGGCTCCCTTTCCTGGCTATACAACAGACACACACACACACTCCAGAGGCCAATAAGAATGATTTTCCCTTGCCTTTAGAGGTCATCCCCACAGCTACAGAAGGCATGTCTATCCCCTGGTTCTTAATGGCTGTAGGTGCAACACCAGATGGACCAGGAAAAACAAGCAGTCAGATGATCCAACTCTGGTCACAGGAGTCACCCATTAGAATCTGAGGTAAAATTGAAGGTGGCCTCACAACCAAAGACTCCCTGACAACTTGACTTCTTGCATATGGGGGAATAAAAAAACTACAGTTGTGTAAGTAAACTTACCATAACAGCAGATCTTTGAATGATCACTGCTGCGGTAGCCTTAGGTATATGGGTTATATCCTGCCAAGAATATAACATCAGACCAGTTTTCACAGCTTCAGGGCACCTTCCACACGCAAACTATCAAGCAGCTCGAGTGGAGCTTATTAAAGACAAGTTTGGGCATGAAGCTCTTCAGAGCTTTCCTGTCAACAGAGAGAGGGAGGCTGAGCCCTAAAAGGACAAAGCTAGAAACAACAAAAAATTAATGTCCACACACCCTGGATTAAAAAGCAGACCAAAAATAAGGGGAGGGAGTGGCTACTGCAGCAGTGATCATTTGAACATCAACTGTTAGAGTAAGTTTACTTATACAACTCTACTATGTTCATCATATTGATTGATGCTGCAGTAGCCTTACCTGCATGGGTAGATTACCCTAGCTAGCTATATTTGAGAGGTGGAAGAAAAGTTAAGGAGCCCCTGGAGAATGGTCCTAGCAAATCCTGATCTGGACCTAGAGAAGGAATCAAGCTTGCAGTACTTTGTAAAAATATGTAAAAAGTGACTCAAGTAGCAGTTTCTAAAATACTTTTAGAATACAAACCTTTCTAAAAAGCTATAGATGAAGTGAAGGTCATGGTGGATTGGGCCTTGATGCTTCCTGGAATGGTTCTGTTATGACTATGGCAAAGGGTGATGGCCTTAATCAGACATTTGAAAATAGCATGCTTTGACATAGGATGTCCCTTATCTTCAAAAAGGAAAGAACAACTGATCTGAAGATCTAAAAAATATAGTTCTAGCAAGATAGTACCAGAGTTGTCTGTGGGTATCCAAGGAATGGAGTATCCTTTCTCCCTCATTTTTAGGTTGAGGAAAGAAAACTGGAAGATGCACAGTTTGGCTTAAAGTAAACTCAAGACAACACTTTAGGCATAAAAAATGACTAGCTCTCAAAGAAACCCTCTCACTGTGGAAAATGAGATAGGATTGACTCACCATAAGAGCTTGCAACTCAGATAGCCTTCTTGCAGCGGTCAGAGCAATTGGTAAAACTGTTTTCCATGCTAAGAACCTCAAGCCAGCCAGATTATATGGTTCAAATAGAGCAAATGTTAGTTTCTCAAACACAATATCAAGATTCCAAGAGGAGGCCACAGTTTTTGTTTTTTTTTTTTTTTTTTGTTTGTTTTTGAGGCCTCTTATGGGAAACCCCTTTTAAAACAATTCTGACATGAGACTCCACTGAAAGAGAGGATCCATAACCAGACATGCTGAAATGGCCAATAAATGAACCTAGATAGATGAATAATAAAGCCCATAGGATAGTAAATCACACAAATATTTTTTTTTTCTCAAAAATTTTTTTATTAATTATATGAATAGCAAGACAATTAAAAGATTATACATAACAAGAAGGCATAAATGAACATATAACAATTCATCTAGTGATAACAACCTTCATGAGATTTTGATAAGTTATTTAGAAATAAAACATACACCATATGTACACTATATACAAGTTAGGCAACCTGAGAGAAAAAAATAAATAAATAAATAAATATTTAACATTAACTATTTAATATGTTTAGAACCTTTTCTAATACAACCTTTCTAATAGCTTTTTTTTTTGGACTTCCACCTAAGTATCTTTGAGCATCAATAAATTTAAAAGCCATTTTCTGGAAAGTAACCCATTTTAATTTAGAACGATCAATCCAATTTTGTATTATATAAAGTTTTAGTAATGAGCAAATAAAAATGATAACATGAATATCAACTTTTGAAAGATGAATCAATGGAATATGTAGAATAGCAAATTCCCACATCAACGTGGATTTTTGATATCCCATTTTCTGCAGTCTGACTTTCAAAGATGTCCACAATCTGTGAGAAAAATGACAATACCATAGAATATGAAGGAGGTCTGCTTGGGGATGAGAACAGCATAAACACGAAGGGGACTTATTTGGGTTAAATTTGTTTAATTTGATTGGGGTAAAGTAGGCATCATTATTAATCATTAATTGTGTGTATGCTAATTTTTAAAAGGGATAAATTCCTTAGTGTGTCTAATAGCCAGGACTTTCTGAGATTCTGACAATTGGGAATTATAATTCAACCAAACATTAGATAAAAGACAGTTGTGGTCCATCATTAAAGAATTAATTAATTTATATGAGTTTGAGAGCATTTTATCAGATGATGAAAGTATTTTGATAATCGTGTTAAGGTTTTTCAATTGTGAGTCTATGGGGACCAGAGATACAAATTTGTTTTAATTATTGCTCTTAGTTGTGTAAGAATTGGTGAGTAATTCCAGTTTACTTTCAATAACTTACGCCAGTCAGATAAAGGCAAGTCAAGATATTACAAAACATCTCCTACTTTTAGATTTTTAATTAAAGGATAGTTTGTTAAGTTCAAAAGTTTATTGTCCAATAATATATTTGGGTTTAGATGAATTGGCTGAACATGGTACGAGATCTTTTCTAGTTTACACATTTTGAGTAAGGTTTGGAAATCTCTAATCTTTTGTTTAAATACTGTAGATATATTTTTAATAAATAAACTATCCAGAGAGATAAAGGGAATAGCTTCAGGATTTAAATTATTAGAAATGACATAATTATACCATAATTTTATCCATAAAGAGTGATTTGGATAAGAAGTGTTATTGAATTTAGAGATAGTAAGAAGTTTATTGGATGAGACAATCAAATAATAGAGATAAAGATTAGGTAAACCCAAACCTCCCTTGTCCTTGAAAATGCCAATCTAGAATAGGAAATTCTAACAGATTTAGGGAACCATATGAATTTTGCCAAAGCTTTATTTACAGACTCAAAAATTTTTTTGAAATTATCTGATCAGATGATGAGAATTGGTAAAGAAATTTAGGCAGAATATTCATTTTAATAATGGCCACCCTTGAAAGAAATGAAAGGTTTAGATGCTTCCATCTGTCCATATCAGACAATATAGAGTTCCATAATTTATTAATATTATTTTGAAAGGAAGATTTATTATTGTGTTCTAAATTGATTCCTAAATATTTTATATTATAAGTAAACTGAAAATGATCGTCTGGAAACAAAAAGATTTGTGTGCTAAATGATTTAAGGGAAAAATATGAGTTTTTGTAGAATTTAAAAGATAGTTGGAAACCAAAGAAAAATAATCAATAGAATTCATTATTTTTCTGTAATCAGATAATGGAGTTTGAAAGTAGATTACTAAATCATCCGCAAAAGCAGAGAAATGAATATTAGTATTAAGAATTCTAGGGATGTTATGAAAAGTATTTTGAGTAATAAACAATAGCAAAGGTTCTAAGTAAATGTTGAAAAGAAAAGGGGACAATGGACAACCCTGTCTTGTTCCTTTAGTGATCTTTATCGGAGCAGAAAATTGACCATTAATGTATAGTCTAGTAAACATATTCTTGTATAAAACTTTTAAAGAATAAGGGAATATTAAAACATAACATAGTTTGAAATAGAAAGTTCCAACATACTCTGTCAAAGGCATTTGATGCATCTATAATCAAAGCATATATAGGGTTTGGATTTTTCTTAATGAGATGAAGTATAGTCTCTAAAGATAGAGTATTATCCCAAGCATGTCTCTGAGACATAAAACCTGATTGATCTGACGAGATAATTGAGGGTAAAATCTGTTTCAATCTGTTAGCCAGAATAGATGACAGAATCTTAATATCCACGTTAATTAAAGAAATGGGTCTATAATTTACTGGGTCAGATTTATCTTTATTATTTCTTAGAATTAGAATGGTTTTGGATGTGTTCCAATGAATATCAGAGATATCATTAACTCTTATATGATTGTAAACTTTAAATAGAAAGGGAAGAACTACCAATTTGAAAGTTTTGAAAAATTCTGGAGTAAAACCATCAGGTCCCGGAGATTTACCCAATTTAAGATTATCTATTGAATCCGAGATTTCTTGTACCGATATAGGGGTAGAAAGTAGTTTTTGCTGATTATCATTAAGTTTAGGGAACTGCAAAGAGTCTAAAAAGAGTTTTGAGTGATTATATTTAACAGAATTAGAAGAACCTGAATATAACTCAGTGTAAAGAGAGGTGAAAAGTTGAATAATCTCTTCATCAGTATTATATAATCTGTTATTATAAGATAAAGATGTAATATTTGGATTTCTGAAGTTAACTTTAATAATTCTCGCTAACAATTTAGATGGAACCTGGGCCCATTCTGAATATGAAGCAAGTAGCTTTTGTTCAGCTAAGGAGAGGTTATTTTGGTGAAGCAGAATTAAATCTTTCTGACAATCAAAAATTTGTTTTTCTAAAGTAGCATCATAGTTCAGACTAAGATGATTTTCCAACGAAGAAATTCTTGATTTTAAGAATTCCTTAAAGTATTGTTTTTTGAAAAAAGCAGCTTTACTAATAAATAAACCTCTTAATCTTGCTTTACATGCAGCCCATTGTATGTCATAAGGAATGTCTGATGATTCAAGACTATTCACCACTTCATTTAGGATTTCTGAAGCTTGTTTGCAAATATCTTCATTTGATAATAAGTTATTATTTAAGGTCCACTTATTAAACATAGTTTTATTTTTGATATTGGGTTTTATGTTCAATTTTAGTGAAATTCTTGAGTGATCCGAAAAGAATCTGGGTTCTGTAGTAAAGTCCACAATATATTTTGAAATATAATCTGAAATTAGAAAGAAGTCTAATCTGGACCACGAATGATAGCACTTAGAATAATAAGTATATATATCATTCTTGTTTATATTTTTAACAGTGCGGAGGGGATCTATTAAATTATATTCTGTCATCAAATCAATTATAGCCAGAGTAGATTGAAGATTATAGGTGACAGTGGAGCGGGAACGATCAATTACAGGGTTTATAACTGCATTCCAGTCACCACCCACTATAATATGATGATCCTTATAGGATGCAAGAATATTGTAAATTTTAAAATGAACAAATGTTGTGAATTACATGGGCCATATAGATTTAAAATTAATAAGGGTTTGTCCAAACCAGCAATAGAAGCGGTAAATAAGCACCACCTCCCTCATCATCAAATTTCTCATCAATAATATTCCCAATGAATTTTTGTTTAATGATTATAGCTACACCTCTGGAGTTAGATGAGTCACCTGAAGCTATAATCTTTTGATCCATTTTTAACTCTTTATTCCAATCAATACGTGAAATATGGGTCTCTTGAATAAAACAAATGTTAGCCTGTGATTTAAAGATCATATGAAATAATAGTGACTTTTTCGCTTTATCTTGAATGCCTCTAACATTCCAAGAATCTAAAATTATGTCAACAGGCATATTCTACAAGTATAATCATTATTGATGCTATAAAAGTGAACTCAAGGTGCAAATCCAACACAACATTAAAAAGAAGAAGAAAAAATAAAAGAAAAACAGTCTTTAAGTATTCAAGCAAGTCATCAAATAATATTTGTTGAAAGAAAAAGAAAAAAGTTTTTTTAAGAACCATGAAATGTATAATAATAACCTTTATCCTAACCCTAGTGCCTACCCACCAATCCCCCTGTGATAAAGGAAGAGCAGAAGAACATGAAAAACATTGTAATTATAGATAATAATAACCTCAAGTTAGAATACAAATTACTCAAAGGAAGCCTAACATAACAAAGTCCGAGTAATACTACTAAAAATATATACAAAATTAACTAATTTCAAGACGTCCAACATGCTTAATCCCTACTTCTAATACTAATCTAAAGCTCCTATCCTTAAATTGAAATTTATAGTGATTAAATGTATTTCCTCAAGTATTTCAAGAGAAAGAGAAACAAGTAAATAATAAATAAATCACACTGCTTAACTAGAACACTCTATCATAAGAAGTAATACAATTAAAACTGAAAGATATGTAAGATAACATATATAAGTATAACAAAACCAACTGGTAACATTATAATATAAGTAAATAAGCATAGCATTACTGAACTAAAGATAATAGTCATGCACTATCTACTGAACATTCTTTAGTACTTTAATGATAATTTCATTAATCAACATGACCATTAGTATGATAAAAGCACTAATACCTATAGGATGAGTATTTAGTTATAGTTCAAATAAAGCAAAAAACAACTACCAAGCAACCATATCTCAAAATGAAAAACAATTCAGTCTGGAGATGCATCTATTAACTAGATAATAATAGTACAGGAACTATTCAAAATGAAATATTATAAGCTGTAAGGTTTTAACACTAGTTAATATACATGAATAAAGTATAATTATATTATTAAATAGTAACTTAAACAGCATCATATATATTGGACTGATTGTACAACAATGTGCATACATATAATTTTAAATCTACTTTTTGAATATTTTACTAATGACTCTGTTAGGTTATATAGCCATACTATTCTTCTAAGCTATAGATGTAACATAGCAAAACAGCATGAAAAGACAAGGCTTTTAAAGTAAACATTTTGAAAATCTAATTAAAACAGAAACAAGCAAGCTAAATGCAGTAAATCTAAGGGCTTAAATATATACATGTAGATTCAGCTAATCATATTAAAGATAGTTATTTCAAACCTTTCAAATAAGTAAAGGCTTTCTTAAACATAAACTACTAATCATAAATATCACATCCAGCCTCTGAGAAGAGGGAGAGCAGAGAATAGAAAGAACATGAAACTTTCATATGAACAGGTATACTTTGTAACATTTGTCAAATTAAACACTTCAGTATAATATAAAATATAGTATGAAAAAATATTCTGAATAGGAAAATAAGTTCATTTCTTTACACATCCTTTAGAATTTTAATATATAAAACTAACCTGTTCATTTGTTTCCAGAAACATTTTCACTCTGCTTTATGAAAGTAGCAGCTTGCTTTGAAGTCATGCAGACACACTAAAAGTCACTGAATATATTATGTGACATGAATCTGTTTAAATTTAAAAAGCAACCTTCATTTATGAAGAGAAAACACTTTAAATAATAGCCAGATCTATTAAAAAGTTAGTGCTATTGAATACTTGTTGAAAACAAGCAGACTTGTGTATTTGAAACTGTCCTTCTTTCCTCACAAATGATGACATCACCATCCATCTCAGAGAGACTGTAGTGTGCATGTTCATGCAGAGCATCAGCTGGAACTCTGAGGGAAGATTTTCTTGCTAGAATGTTGAGATGGAATGTTTTTCCCTCCAAAAATCATTTAGCTTACACAGAAGGCTGTAACTCCAAAGCTTGTAGTAAAATTAACATATTATCTATTTACACAGCAAGCATATGTGAGAGAAAGAGAAAAAGTAAATACAGGAATTTAAATGCTTCTATTAATCCACACAAATCTAACAAGCATATATCCTGTCACTGCACACTGTCACACCAAATCCATCATGTGTAAATTACATGACAAGTTCTTAAGGTAATATAATTATGTCACACCAGAATTACAAATCATGTAACACAAATACTGTCATATTAAAGAAAAGAAAAGATCAAACCTTATTGTAGTTCTTTAACAGTAGAATATTAAGATACAGTGTCAGGAAGCTTTTAAATGTTTTAAGAAAAATGTCTTTTGCATCTTTAGGATCTGAACATACAAATCTTTTGTCATTAGCTGTGAAAGACAAGGTATTAGGATATGTCATTCGAAATCTAATCCCTCTTTTTATCAAGTCAGCACAATAGGGGGCTAGTTTTTGTCTATTTAATTTGATCTGTGCAGGAAGATCTTGGGAAAATGATAGTTTGTGAGACTTCCATATGAATTGTTTCTTTGTTTTAGCAGTTTCTAGGATCTGGAAAGTGTCTTGAAAGTTTAGTAACTTAGTATAAATTAACCTTGGTGTGGAAGAATCTTGCTTTGTACACAGTGCTCTGTGTGCTCTCTCTACAATTATAGATTTTGAAGAAGCTTCAATATTTAACAGTGTTTCAAAGATATTTTTAGTCACAGATAACAAGTTTTTATTATCATAAGATTCAGGTAAACCACGAATAATGATGTTATTTCTTCGACTCCTGGCTTCCAGATCCAATATTTTAGCTTGTAAATCTGAAACTGTTTTATCTCTAGATTTAAAGTCACTTTCCAATAAGTCTGTTTTAACCTCCAAAGCTAAGATTTTATTTTCAATAGTAACAATACTATCGTTTATTTGCTTTAAAGATTTACTAAAGTCTGTAAACTGTTCTGAAAAGTTTTGTATAGCACTTTGGATTGGTTTTAATGCTATTTTTAGTTCTTCTAAAAGGAAATTTGAGCCATTTAAATCTTTATTACTTACATTAATAGTTTCTGTAGGTTGTCTAGATGATTTCAGTCTTTTTGAACCTGAATCTTTTTCAGGAGAGAGCATTGAAGTATATTTGGCCTTTGTAGGCTGAGTCTCCATGGAGTCAGATTTTGTAGCCATGCCCAGAAATGGAATGCAGTTAACAGGATACCAGGAACCAGGAACAGACTGGAGCAGTAGGAGTCCCAGCAGCAGAGAGACCAAGAATGTTTTGAGGTAAAATAAATCCCAGGATAATAATTCCAGAAGAAAAAATAATCCAAATGCATAGAAAAAGATTTATAAAATCTTTTAGTATAAAAATTTGAGGAAAAAGGTTGATGTATAGTTGTAAAAAAAAAACAAAAGTTAAATAGCTGTGAGGAGCTCAGAGAGTAAGGACTAGACTAGTCGGCAGCCATCTTGGAATCAACTCACACAAATATTGTAAAACCAAACAACTAGCCCTGAATGAGTTCCATTTGTAATGTGCAATTTTGTAGTAGCAGGCATTCTTGCCTCTATTAGTACCTGCTGCACATCCTCATTGAACGGGTTTCTAAAAGGACTTAAGACTCTGTCATTCAGGCAGTCAAATGAAACTGATTTATGTCAGGGTGCATCAAACACCCCCTATTCTTCTGTGAGTAGCTATGGTCTGTGAAAAAGCTTGTGCTAATTGCCCCTGGTCATTTCCAAAAGAAGGGAGAACCACTGCTACCTGGATCAGACAGGAATCACCACAATGATCTTTGGGAACTCCTGAATTTTCAGAAATCCCCTGGATATTAATGGAAAGGGTGAAAAACATACAAGAACATTCTAAGGGGGAAAGAAATGCATCTGTCTTCCAGGCTATCTTGCAGTGTCCTGGAGCAGAATCTTGCCAGTTGATTATTCATTCAGGAGACAAAACAGGTCTACTTAAACTCCTCATTGATGGATCACATCTTGAAAGACCCCTTGTTCTAGTTCCCATTCATAAGGGTCTCCTGTAGCCCTGCTCAATTTGTCTGCTACAAAATTTTGCTCTAACAGAATGTAGGATGCCTGCAGATTGAGACTGTGCTGTAAAGCTGTATCTCAAGCTAACTTAGCTCCTCCTTGCTTGTTGATGTACTACATGACTGTGGTATTGTCTAACCACTTGAAGAGGTTCCAAGGACCAAAGATGGTTCACAGAGCTGAGTGCCTTGATCAGGGCAAACATCTCCTTGATATTTATATGCTTGCATCTGTCCTTGGTGTCCCATACCTCCTGTACCTTTATTTCTCCTAAAACTGCTCCGCAGGTAAAGTCCAAAGCGTCGGTGATGACGGACTGCTTTGGAGCAGGGCTGGAGAAGGGGAGACCTGGATTTAAGGATATCTGTTTCCACAAAATGATTCCTCATCTGACAAACCAAAGCATTGCAATTTGAAAATATAAAGGGTGTTGGTGATAGAACCAAAGAACTTTCAGATAACACTTTCACATGTAGAGTTTTGCCAGGGATATCATGACAATCATTGATGCCAGGAGACCCAAAATGCTAATGTATTCCCGACCAAAGTCTAAGTGGAAAACCCTAGAAACAGATCTAGATATTGAAATATTTTTCCGTGTGGAAGAAATGTCCTTTGAATTGAAGTGTCTAGTTGACATCCCAGTAACACAATCCTGTGTGAAGGAGTCAATAAAGTCTTTTGAATGCTCTTTTGGAATCCCAGCTTGTCCAAGCAATCTGTCACCCAAGAGAGAGATTCTTGACACATCAAATGACTTGCTGATCTTTGAAGAGTCTTTTTCAAATATGGAAAAATATGAATACCCTTTTGCCTTCAATGAGCTGTAACTGGAGCTAAACAAATTGTGAACACTCTTGTTGCACTAGATAATTTAAAGGGTAAGGCACAGAACTGATTTTGGTAAGGTGCAGAACTAATATTGTGACTCAGACACAAAAAAACATATGAAACATTTGAAGTTTGGATAAACACGGATGCGGATAAGCATCTTTTAAGTCTAGTGTTGTAAGGAAACTTGAAAGAGGAAGAAGAGAACAGATTATGAAGTGACATAATTTTCAATTTGGACACCATCACAAACAGGTTTGGGAAAGAAAGATCCAGAATTGGTCTCCAAGAATTTCCCCTCTTTGGTACAAGGAACATCCTTGAATAAAAACTCTTTCCCACCTTGGAAAGAAATACTGGTTGTATCACTCTTTTGGATAGTATGTGATAAAAAACTGGTAGAAACAAAAGTGTGATCTGGGGGATGAGGAATGACCCTCCAGAAAAGAAGAATTTCCTCCCACTTTCGTCTGGAACCTTGATGAATGATTTTCAAGACCCATTTATCTGAAACTAACTATTGCCAAAAAGAAAAACAGAGATTCAAACTTTCTGAAGAAAAATGGGACCAGGAAGGGAGGAGTTCACAAGGTCTCTTGAACAGTCCTTCAAACCTGCTAGACTGTCCTTGGTTTTGGGAAGTTTGTGACTTCTTTATGAGACCCCCTGTCATTTTTCTTAAATGCCTGTTGACTTGCATTTTGTTGAGACTGTTTATTCTGTTTTTTTGCTAAAACTGAGTGAGGAGACAGAAAATTTCTTGGAAAATTTGGAAAAGGATGGCTGAAAAATATTTGAGATTCCTTGTACAAGTTTGCCCCTTTCATCATTGGTTTTGGTCACATATGCAGCAGAGGGGCCCAAACACTAAATCTCTATCCAAAGGTGAACTTAAAATCACATTTTTATCATCATTTGGGAAGTCCTGAAAATGAAGCTGTGCAAACATCCTCAAAAGAGTTCCACTGGACATAGCCCTGGAAGAAACATCAGAGTCGTATGCAGTGACTTGTGCAATAGAAATTAAGTTATTTAAAGCAGATTTTCCTCAAGAAGCAGTTGCAGATAAAACATTCCTCATACTTTTACAATTAGAACAAACTTTTAACACAGGAGCCTGACAATTCAGAATTCTTTTTTTTCCCAACATTTTATTGTATTTTCCAGTATTTGATACACAAAACTTCAAAAGATCCTTTTCTTATGTACATATAAACCTTGATATGACAAATAGCAAAAACATGCCTTTTAACTTCTTATCTTAAAATAACAAAATTCTAATTTCTAAGGAATCAAGTTGCAGGAACATATACTTAGGTTATTTGAAGTAAAACAGGCACACATTATTTCTTAGTGGTGAATAATAGGATAGTTTTACACAAAATATATACAACTGTTTACATATAGTGTTACAATTTGTTAAAATTAGTAACTAATCACATCATTGCTATGAAAATCAGAAATGAAACTATCAGAGATTTCCACGTGTTAATTTTCAAGAGGAAATGACCTCCAAAACTAAGCAGGGGCAGTTTGATGGATATGCTCATCTTCTAACTTATTTTAATATGTGTTCTAGGATAAAATTCCAAAGCTTGAGATAATTTACACGGTTGTTTCTATTACCTATAATCAGCTTGTGAGATATGATATATTTAGAGGCCGTGTTATAAAACCCTTCCATTCTATTTTTATCCTGTCTAGTCAGTTTTGGTTGATATAAAGTTTGGCTAACTCAAATACAGCCATCAGGATATTCAAGTCAGATTTGGGGCATATCAACTGGACTCACATGCAGTATAGTAAATTCCCACCATAGAGTAGATTTAACATATCCCATTTTCTCAAGTTTGATCCTTAATGAGTTCCATAGGTTTTGTGCATATTTACAGTACCAGAGAATATGCAACAGGTCAGCCAACTGTGATGGACTGAAAGGGCAAAGAGGAGAGATGCTTAGGAAAAATTTGTTTAGACATTCTGGCGTATAGTAGGCATTGTTGTTGATCATTTATTGGGTATACACCAGTTTCCTGAATGGAGAGAATTTGTATTAAAAGCATGAGAGAGTTGGTCATCAGTTAATATAGGATTTTTGGCCTTCCAATAGTGAGCATATGTGAGAAGATTAGTATTTAATAGCAGAACTTAGCTTGTATGAAACTGATAACATCTTATTTTTAATTTAAAAAAATTCATTAGAGATCGTGCAAGTTTTACTTCTTCCTCTACCCCATCTGGGATGCCTCTAAAGTAGATACCAGCTCTTTAATTTGTCTCAGTATTAATGTACATTTGTTATTTAGGTTAAGATTGTTTTTAATATCAAATAGTTATCTTTTAGCCTACAGAAGTCCCAGACAGAATAGCTTTTAATTTGTGAGAACTGGTCCAAGTTGATTATTTTGTTGCCCAATTTCAGGTTTGGGTTTAGATGAATTGGTTGTAGCAAGACAAGTGCATTCACTAAGTGTAAAAAAGAGAGGAGATTTTCAAATGTTTTGATTTTGTTTGATTAGGTTATGTATTGTTATGTCCTTTAGTATGGATTTACCCATGAAAGGTAAGAATTTGGGGTTAATGTTAAGTGGTCTGACATAAACATACCATAAATTGATCCATTGTGGAGAATGGGTTGGGTTATTGGGGATATGGTCCACAATTAAAATGATTAAATTCACACATATTATGTCATAGTATAATTTGTTTTGATAGAGCAATTCTTGGAGTTTTTGGAAACCAGACGAATTTAGTTAGAGTTTTATTGATTTTCTTAAAGAAGTTTATAGGAACAATAGAATTAGTTGTATTACACTGGAATAGTATTTTGGGAAGCATATTTATTTTTATCACTGCTACTTTGGATAGGATGGGAAGTTTCATGTTTTTCCATCTATCCAGATCATGTTCAATATTCATCCAAGTTTTAAGAAGGTTATTTTGAAAGGAATTATTTTTGATTATGTTCAAACTTTATGCCTAAATACTGGAATGCATATTTTAATTTAATTTCAGTATCTGGAAAAAGAGAAGAGTTGTGACCCAGTGGGTTAATTGGGAAGATGAGAGATTTGGAGGGAATGACTTCATAGTTGGATGATTTCGAGAAGATATGAATAGTTTTAAAATTTTATTTAAATCAGTGTTAGGTAATTGAAAATATATATTGAGGTCATCAGCAAAAGCTGATCATAGAAGGTTGTTATTCACTATACTGGGTCTATGATGACAGTTTTTTTGCGATAGATAAATGAAAAAGGGTTCGATATATATGTTAAAGAGATATGGTGAAAGGGTACAACCTTGCCTTGTACCATTAACTAATTTTATTTTGTTAGAGTAGGATTTATTGATGACCAGTGTGGTATATGTAGAGTTATAAAGTATCTTATATTTATGAACGCATTTGGAACACTGAAATGCTATAAAGTCAAAAACAAGAATTCTAGATTAACTCTATCAAATGCTTTAGTGGCATCAAGTGCCAGAAGATATCTGGGAAGCTTATCTTTCGCCAAAAGTTGCATAGCTGCATCCAATGTGAGGGTGTTGTCCCAAGTCTGTCTCCCCTTCATAAAACCTGATTGGTCTGTGAATATAATTGTGGACAGAACTTTTTTAAGTCTATTTGCGAATACCATGGAAAGGATTTAAATAGCTACATTAATAAGAGATATTGGTCTGTAGTTCATTGGATTAGTTTTGTCAGTGTTGGGTTTATGAATAAAGATTGTTTTGGAGTTGTTTAGATATAAGTCTTTGAAGCCGAATTTACTAATGTGATTGAAGACTTGAAGGATGGGGATTAGCCTGGGCACAAATGTTTTGTAAAATTGTGATGTAAAGCCATCGGAGCCTGGGGCTTTGTTTCTTTGTAAATGTTAAATTGCCTCGGCAATTTCCTCTGACATGAATGGGCTAAGAGTTCAAGATGATGTTCTTCAATATCTGGAAATTTGAGATCGTTAAAGAAAAAGTGTTACAGGTCTCTGATGAGAGAGTATCTTGAGGTCCATATAGTTTCCTGTACATTTTTTTCAAATATATACAGTATTTCTTGGTTAATAGTAAGCAGTTTGTTATATATAATTTGTGAAATCGCAATGTTTATAAGTTTAGCAAGTAACTTTGAGGGCTGCTGAGCCCATTGTGAGCAATTGGTGAGGAATTTCATTTCCAGGAATGAGAGATTTTGTGAGTGCAGTAAGTATAACTCTTTTTGTTGGTGGACAAGTTGGTTTCCTAACTCTGATGTAAAGTTTTCTTGAAATGATTTTTTCAATTTCCTGGATTTTGTATTTTACATTAGTTTCCTTTTCTTTGGAGAACTTTTTGTAATAGAAGCTTTGTGAATCAGCAGCCCCCTAATTTTGGCCTTACTAGCCACCCACAGAACATCTAGTGTAATGTCTGAGGTTTGAAAACTGGATTCCAGTTCTTCTAGAGCACTATTAATTTCTTTTACTTCTTCTTTGTCAAGAAGATTTGGATTTAAAGACCATGTCAGAAAGTTTCTAGGTTTTGGTGGATTTTTCAGAGGGATCATTTTTAGGGTCATCCTAGAATGGTCAGAAAGGAATCTAGGGCTGGATGAATACATGTTTTTTCAGGGAAAAAAAACAATGATTTATAGCATGGGGAATAGTATGTGTATTTACCACTAGAGTTAGAATAACCCTTTGAGTAAAAAGGGTCAGATAGGGTAAAGTCTAGCATTAGACCTTCTAAAGCCAGTGATGCTTGAGAATTGCGTGACTTATTCCTGCTAGAGCTGTCCTTTAAAGGGTCAATAACAGTATTCCAGTTCTCCCTATCACAGTCATGATTTGGAAATTTTATTAAGTTACAGATTTGTATGATGAATTTGTGTTGACTAGCACAAGGGCCATATACATTTAGGAAGTGTGTGGGTCTATAAGATATAGAGTTTACACATCGAAAATAACACCATCTTCCAAAATTCTGAGAGCCATAGTCAAGAATAACCTCACTGAAAGTTTGTTTGACAAGGATAGCTACTCCTTTTGAGTTTGTCTTACTACTGGGAGCAATAACTGAGGTTATCCAAACTTTATCTCTATCTGTATTCCAATCCTCATTTAGTAAGGGTGTTTCTTGGAGAAAGATAACATTTGCAAGTGATTTTGGAGGAAATGTAAAAGTAATTTATTTTTCTTCCTATCATATAGACCTTTGACATTCCATGAATCTATCTCCCACATCCTCTAAATTTAAACATGGTCCATAATACTGTGAAAGTGAATTTTGGAAGTCCTTTCCTCACAACGCACTTAAAAATACAAGAACAGAAATTCAACATTTTTAAATGTTCTGTAGCACTAAAGTCTCTCCAAGCTACTGCTGTGCCTAACCACATAACTACTAAGACTGAGAGAAAATTTAGCAAGATAAGTACTATGTCAGCTAACTTACAAAGATTTAATCTGGAACCAGTACAACAGTAATCAAAAAGACATAACATTACAATTGAAAACAACAATATATACATAGTCAACTAAACTCAAGATGTGAAGTGCCACATAATCAAGACACACTGCTAATACACTCCATTTTACATGTTCATAATGAATACTCTTCGTATGTCAGGAGTTAATACCTTTAATGCCTGGATTAAGCATGTGCAGTTACTGCCTAAAAAGGAGGCAGCTGTAAAATGCTCATATAAAAACCTAACCTCGTTTTTGCAGATAACTGAAGCATTTCATAGTATAATCATTTATGTTTGTATGGCTGAAAAGTTGCCACTAACACTATAATGTTCCTCCATAGGTAATTCATTGAGTTAAGGTCTCATATAATTTACATATGCATTTAAATAGTTATATATTTAACAAAGAACTGATAAAACCAGGTGACAATGCTACCATTTCTTATACTATATTTGAGAGTCAACTAGAAGTGTTGAGCAACAGGGAGAATGGCATGATAATTAGTCCATTATCACTGGCTTATTATGATTTAAGTATGGATTTAGCAATAAAGCTCAAGTTGCCATTGTTAGCTAATTTTATCAAATAATAAACAGGAAAGCATCCCAATATTTCACAAGGTTTTTAAATCTATTTGCTAGAACCCGCAAGGCAGCTTTTAAAGTCCACTATTAACTGTTAATGATAAAGTGATTAGTATTGTGCATACCCAGAACCCTTGCTTACAAAAAACAAATAACTTATTGTCCCAAAACGCTACTCTATTTACTGTTACATAACTGTATGAGGTCACTTGGGGAGGGGGGCTGGATTGGGTTGACCTATCTATACAGGCAGTTGTTTAGAGGAGGATAGGATAGCAGGCAGATATCTGATGGTGTTTACCTTGCGCATGATTTCTTATAGGTAAAAGAAATAACTACTAGGCAGTTCCATGCACAAATTTAACAGGTCTATATTAGAAGAGCAAACGCTTAAAATAGTGAATGCTCTTCTATCGAACTGAAAAGCCCGAAACTGCAAAATGCTGAAGGCTTGGATCAGCGATCCCAACCCCCCGGGGGGGGGGGGGTCGCTGATCCAAAAAAAAAAATGTACAAGCAAAGTGGGGGGGCTTTGCCCCTTGTGCCCCCACACCCCTCAATTTAAATATACCAACTCTGAGATCGCACCACAGTGGAGAAAACAGCAAAGTCTCGAGAATGGCCCAGCAATTTTTTCCCCTGGGAAAAAAAAATCTCTGTTCCGTGCCTTCGACATTTTGCGGGTTCAGGTTTTCAAGTTTGATAGAAGAGCGTTTGCTTTTTTCTTTTTTTGTTTTTTATGGTTGTCTGTGAAGGTAATCTTTTTATGTATTAAGATTGTCTTGATTGACTGTGCCATTTGAAAGTCATTAATCGGGTCATGTGAGTATATTTGCAATTCAGATAGAATTACTGGCAAACCGTTCAAAAAACTGCCTAAATGTAATACAGTTTCCCTTTACTTTTTCTCCCCTAATTTTTTACTCTGCACATCCAGAACTACAACCAGTCATATTCAAAACAATATGTAAAGTACTTAAGAGTACAAACTAGCTGTTTAATAGTTAATTATTAGGATCAAGTCAGATAATTATGCCTCTGACTTAATTTACAGTTATTTACTTGAGGACCGTTAATTGCTTGCTGACTGTTAAGTTATCCAGTTGATCCTCATATGTCCAATTCACTAAGAGAAACACTTGCCTGCAAGAGCCTGAATGTTAATATATGTCCCGGAATTCTTTATTCTTTATTTATTCTTCCATCTTAGAAGTTGAAGAGCTATTCTGTTTGTTCACAAGCCCTTTTCTCCAAGAAGACGTGAAAAAGAAGTGTTTCAGCGTTGACTACAAAAGCATAAGGGGGACTTACAGGCAACTGAGAGAGGTAGGACCAAACAGACAGCACTGTGCGTTTCCAGGCTTGCCAAATTGACTGTTACTATCCTTAGTTTGGAATGTTGCAATTGAGCTCGCGGCCTGCCATTTGGATCCCTTACCATGTCAATTTGGATAAAATCAGTCCTTTCTGTGGTGAAGGAGGGAAATGCTTCTATGTGAGAGACATTTAGGGTTTCCTTGTACTGCTATCTTTGAATTAAATGAGGGTTCAAGTCAAACTGCAGCTAGGTGAGCTACATCTTTTCTTTTTTCTTTTCAGTTTTCACCTTGTCAGAGATCTGGGAGTTCTCCAAAAGCTTTAAGGAATGCAGCTTTAGCTTCCAGTGAAGTTTTAGCTAAGAATTTCTGGTCGTTTTTAGAGAGGAATAGGGTGCTAGGATATTTCATTTGAAATTTGTCCTTTTTGGTAATAAGAAAGGCACAGAATGCTGCAAGTTGTCTTCCTTGTTTAATTTGCATAGGCAAGTCTTGTTCAAATGTAATTTTGTGGCTATTCCAGTTTAATGATCGTTTTTGTTTTGCTGCATGCAAGATTTCTTGAACATGCTGCTAGCTTATTAACTTAGCATAGATCTGACGAGGATTGGTAGGGTTTCATGATCTTCGGAGAGCTCTGTGTGTTCTCTCTATTACAGTGTCTTTTACAATAGACTGATTATCCAAGCAGGGAGCTAAAAATCTTCATAAAGTATTCTGAAGTCGTGTTTGGTCCAATGTTTCTGGAATTCCTTGTTTCTTCTACTCAGAGCTTCGAGATGTCTAAGCTTTTGCTGCACATCCTCTAGAACAGAGTCTTTATTTTTTAGTTGTTTTTGGAGTTCCTCAATTTTCATTTAATTTGCTTTTGATTTGGCTACAGGTGGTCTAAATGAGAAACAGTTTGTTCAAGTGACCTGAAATCTGCTCTAATGCCTATACAGACTGCCATTCAAAAATCTTCAGATCAATTGTCAGACTTCGGAACTTCACTTGAACAATTCAAAATTCTGAAAATCAAAGATGCAAAAGTACACACTTTCCCCACACCTATGTATAATGTTGTCATCCTCATCAGAAAGAGTAGGATTAGAACTGACTAGGTGCTTAGCAGAAGCATGATCAACGACAGCTGTAGCTGCTGGGTTAGGTTTGGGAATAGTGTACCCCTTTGGTATGTACCTAAGCAGGCATATCAAACAGTTGGAATGTCCACAGAGGTTCCTCACTAAAAGAATACAGGGTGTAAGTAAAATGTCCTATGCAGACCACCTCAAGGCCCTATCCCTGTATTCTGTCTCCTACAAGCTTTTGAAGGAAGATCTACGCCTGGCATACAGGGCATTGTCAGACCCCACTCTGATGGACCGCCTGCATATCCACAAAACAATCATCACCAGAATTACCTCTTTTAAAGACTTAAATCTTGCCTGTGGTATACACGACAAACACTAGCACAGTCTACCAATAGCAATAGTCTCAGGAAAAAAAGAAACCTCTTTAGGTCTAGGGACCTGAATTTTGTCTGTGACTTTAACAGAACACACTGGAGAGACAAGATGTGTGTCCAGACACTGCACCTACTATGAAACAGACTTCCCAACCCTGTTAAACTGGTGTTCATCTACTACCCAATTTAAGCACATCCTAGACCAGTGGATGGGGAATAGGAAATTTACACCACGCCTGGCAACCATGTCACTTAAGGACAGAGGTAGCTTATAAATGTTTGGCCCTATTTGGATACAGGAAATCATCATTCTTTTGGGAATGCTTGGCTAGGCTTAAAAAGGCCACCCTTCCACGAGTCATTAGCATAGTAACAATCTATGAGAATCAGAAAATGAGTTCTCTTCTGAGTCTGAATCAGAAATCCCGGAAAAAAAAAAAATAGATCCATCTTTCTGCATCTTTCTGTTCAGATTCAGAATCTTGAATCTCTTCAAGAAAATAGGTATCCCTCTTTCTTTTACCAGAAGCTACTTCACAAGTGGGATAACCTCCAAGGCAGAGCTACACGTTTGGTTTTCTGCTTTGCTTTGACAGGAAAAACGAAGCCAGCCATGTTACTAATGGCAACAGCAGTTTCCCCAGGGATGGGTATAACATTCTGACACAACAGGGGAAATCTTTGTTGTTTCGTTTCCCAGGACCAACAACAGTGGCTCTCCTTTTCCCACTGAGGAGACCCCAACAGCTGCAAACGGTGTGGCTAACCCGTGCTACATAGTGGCTGTAGATGCTACACCAGAGGGATCCAGGGTAAAAAAAAAAAAAGTGTTCTATGGTACAACAAATGGCCATAACAGTCTCACCTACCTGCAGCTCAGGCAACTTGCAAGCCTACTGTGGTGGCAAAAGGTGGTTTGCTTATTTTTTTTTTCTTGTTGTGGCTGGGAGGAAAACAGACCATGAGACGGCAACTCTGTTCTACGGTCAAGACAAAAATGGTGCTTCTTTCCTGGGTGAGATGAACAGCAAATGCTGGTTAACACTACCAGTATACAAAACAACTCTTTAGAAACACTATGCCAGCCCACAAAAGTAAAACAAGCACAATTTATACACAGAACAAAATGTTTTCAGTTACTTTACATCACTTTTAAACTGCCAGAAAAAATGGGCACTCCATTTAAAAGTACGTTATAGTCTTGTAATGGTTCATTAAAACACGACACTCTTTTGCTTTAAAATAATTTTCCTAAAGTAATAAAGCAGCAACACAAATAAGAAAATGGGAGTTTTCCCTCCAAACGGGAACTTGCCTGCCCAGCAAATGAATAGCACTAGCCAACCAATCCTTACTTTTCAGAAGCAGTAAAGCTCTGAAGGGCTTTGCACCCAAACTTACCTTTAAGTCAGCTCAGCTCAAACTGTCTGACAGTCTAGGCATGTTAAAGGTGACTTGAAGCTTTGGAAGCTGGCTGGGTGTTACATCCTTGGAAAGACACAACTCCTATAGCTAAGGCTACTGCGGAACTGATCAATATGAACAGCCAAGAAGTCCAGCAACAGCTCCTTAGGTCAAGCCTCAAAGACAGTTAGCACAGCCTGTAAGCATCAGTGCCAGATAAGGTTTTTTGCAACATCTCAAAAACACCCTGACAGGTCCATAAAAGCACAAAGTCCTGCTCTTAAGAGAGTCTCTTACAAATATTTGACAAGAGACCTTATTCTGGTATATACATTTGCAGACAACTACCTCTGGGAATTATTGGGGTTATCAAATAGTAGTATAGAAGTCGTGGTGGTGCAGCAGTAGCGTTGTTGCCTCACAGAAAGAGGTTCTCCTGTTTGATTCTCGGCTGGAGCGCCTTCTGTGTGGAGTCTACATGTTCTCCTCGCGGTCGAATGACGTTTGAAAGACATGCGTGAATGGGCGTGCCTTCGTTGAAGGTTGGGTGTCGGGCTGGCACCTCGGCACCATAAAAATCGACTGCCAATCATTAGCGGACTGGAGTTCCGCTGTGGCGACCCCTAACCGGGAAAAGCCGAAAGAAAAACAATATCAAATAGCAGTACAGAGTCATCATACAGCCTATACAGAATGGAGAGATAACAAATTAGCAAACAAAAGTTAGTAGTATTGCTGGAACTGAATTCATCCTCAAATCTTGGTGAGTACCTTCAAGAGGTGGACCGTGTTTTTCATAAAATCCCATCAAGACAACACTGATATATAGAGTATACTTTACATAGCATATATCATGGACAGAAGTAGGTTAAAAAATAAAAAAGATAGCTGGGTGTACAAGACGCAGGATAATAAAAATGCCCAATCCTGGTAGGTGCAATGGAGCCAGGACTGGAAAAAATGACAGTGTGAAATCCTCAAGACACAGAAACCTTCCTACAACGGGGTTAGGCCAGGCCCAGGGGGAGGATGCCCCCCCCCCTGTTGTACAAGGAAGTTGCAGTCCACAAAAATCACAAAAAATGATAGGCCAAAAAACAGCCATAGAGACAACAGAATGGACTATTGAGGACAAGAAAAAATTATGCATTGTTACTATTATGCAAGAAGCCAACAGCTTCCAGACAGAAGATGCACAAAAAGATTAAGAGAGAAATTAAAGGAAAAATACTTCCACAAGAAAAACTGTCAGAAGCTTAAAATAAAAAAAAAGGTGTTCCTTAATACAACTGATTTATAAAAACATTATATAGATCAAGAAACCTTGGGCCATCTGGAAAAAGAAGCAACTGAGAAAGTGTGAACATATAAAGAAGAAAATCTATAAACTTTTGAAGGGTATACAAAAGAAATATGGTCATAGGAAAGAAACAGAGTTCTGACATGGTGCAATATTTATGCAAAGGAGAGAGCTAAATTAATCAACACATAAAAGGCAGCCCCAAATATATTCAAATACAGGCAAAAGCATCCAGATATGAAAAAATTCACAATAAAATAAAATCACAAACAGGGAACGTAGAACAGAAGATTAGTAAAGTAGAAGTTAAAAAAATAGAAGTAGTTATGAAATGTTGTGAACTAAAGGATTTAGTGTAGAAAGTCTAACACCAGGTTACATCACAGCATGATGAAACATGTCCCCAAAGTAAGGAGAAACAGGAGGAGCAGGAGACATCTGAAGAAATATGAACATGGGAAAGAAAAAACGATTTAATATGGTGCAATATTTATGCAAAGGGGAAAGCAAAAATAATCAAAACAAAAAAGAGCAGCACCAAAAATATTTGAAGAAATATACAGGCAAATTTTACAATACAAAAAAATAAGAAAACAGAGGAAAAGTAGGAAAGAGGATTAGTAATGGAGATGTTAAAGTAATAAAAACTGGGATTATGGATCACCTGCAAAGTGAAGAATTTAGTGTAGAAAATTTAACTTTGATAGCATCACAGCAGGATAGAGCAATGGATTCCCAAATTAAGTAGAAACCAGTGGAGCAGGAAACAACTAATCAGCAGCCATATGAAGATACTTTGTCCCTTTCATAGGAAATCAGTCAGCAAGAGAAGGAACAGGAAACTGTGACAACTATGATGCAGTAGGGAGCTCCCATATGAAAGAGCAACCGATGACACAGGATGAAATGGAAGAGAGTGGCACAGGTAGATGCTCTGGAACTTTCTATACAATGTCCGCAGGAAATGGAATACAAAGTACGTGTCCTCACTTTAGAAGAAAATGATGTAAGAGAACAGTTGCTTGATTTAATAGAAATGGACAGACACATTAAGATCAACGAATGAAAAACTACAGAAAGTCAATAAACCCCAAAAAGTTAGAAGTTTGGTAAAACAAATGAGCACAGTAATTAAGACTGTCCATAGAGATTCATGTGATATAAGGAGAATATATGACTGTGCAGCTAAATTAATAACAGATAAAGTCTTACCACAAAAACACAGGGTAAGAAGGGAAAGGAAGGGGAGAAATCAAATACCATTATAGAAGTATCGAATAGAGAAAACTATGAAGCAATTATGACAAGAAGTGTCACTGTTAGAAGAGTACAGAAGAGGGAACAGATCAATAAAAATTAATACGCAGAAAGATAGACTTGATAAAAGCAATGCGCTGCACCAGAACAGATCAGGATCTATTGTGCACTAGCACAAATAATAAACTTAAAATGTCAGCACAGGCAGAAAAACTTGGAAGCTATGCAGATAAATATAAAGGTAAAATACAAAAAAATTTACTGATGAACCAAACAAGTTTTATAAAGCATTGGGCAACAAGGCAAAAGGAAATGAACCACCACCCCCCCAAAAAAAAAAAAAAAAAAAAACCCAGAAGAAACAGATACATACATTTTGCAGTAATATCTATGAAGATCCTGTGGAACATAAAGATGTTAAATGGATAGAAGTAAAAGAAGAAGTACAAATATACAGGATATGAAGTGGTATGAGGTAACAGCCAGAGAGATTGAAACAGAGTTAAGAAAAGTTCTTAACTGGAAAACCTCAGGCCCAGATGCAGTACCTAACTTATGGCTAAAAGTTATTAACATCTTTACATGAAGATTTAACCATAAGTAAGACCTAACCAGATACCAGCCTTGTGAACAGGAAAAAAAAAATAATACTACTTAACAGCAAACCTGCAAGCTATCCTAAAAACTATAGACCAATAACTTGCCTTCCAACGACATATAAACTATACACTGGAACAGATGCTGACACAGTTTACATTCACTTAGAAGAAAACTCAATTATGGCAATAGAACAAAAAGGTAATAAAAGAAAGTCATATGAACAAAGGATCATTTGTTGTTAAAGTCATAATGGAGAACTGTAAAAAGGGGAAGGATCTAAGCATGGCATGGATAGACTATAAAGAAGCATTTGAAAGTATTCCACATTCATGGATAAAAGAGTGCTTTAAAATGTATGAAATACACCCAACACTGATTGACTACATTACAGCGACCATGAAACAGTGGTAAACCACTTTGCAGTTAAGCCATGATAAAGGACAAATTATTACTCCAGGGATAAAAATTCAAAGGGGGATTTTACAAGGTGACTCTGTCACCACTGCTGTTTTGTTTTGCCCGTAATCCATTAAATTGTCTACTTAACAGATTAGGTCATGGCTACAATTTGGTTCCCAGAAAACAACAAAGTGTAGACACGTTTCATCTTCATTTTGCAGATGATTTAAAACTGTATATTTCATCAGACGAGGAACTGAAAGCATAACTGCAAGTGGTCAAGACTTTTTCAGATGATACAAAAATGTCATTTGGTCTTGATAAATATGCAAAAGCAACCTTTAAAGCAGGAAAGCTGCAGCACCACAAAAACGTCAGTTTGGTACAGGAATGTAACCCAAAAAGTGGTGCAATGGTGCAAAAAGTAAAAATAAACCAAAAAAACGCACCAGCAGGGTTTCTGGACTCCACACAGTTTTATTTAACACAAATTGTTAAGTGCTTTCATCGATCCAAGTTGACTTCATCAGAACAATTATGTAAGAAGAAAAAACGCTGCTCCAAAGCCACAAAACACTATTTTAATAAACACTTGTAAGCGCTTTCATTTTCAGTGCTACAGAAACATCATCAGACTGACTGGTCCAAGTAATGTTTGAAATGGGTTAGAGGAGAACTATGCTTCACATGGATAAGAAGCCTGTTCTAGACAATGAGCAGTTTCAGACACATACCAGTCCCTCCAACATTTCCTATTGTTGTTGTAAATAAGGTTTACGTCTATAGATTGGGTAATTCTGATGCTATTTGTCTGTGGATATGCAGAAGGTCCACCAGAGTGGGATCCAAGGATGCCATGTATGCTAGGCATAGAACGCTTCTCAATCATCTGTAGGAAACAAGGGTACAAGGACAGGGCTTTGAGTTAATCTGAGTAGTACATACCATTTACATCCTGTATCCATTTTGTGAGGAACCTCTGTGGATGTTCCAGTTGTTGCATGCGACTGGCCAGGTATATACCAAAGGGGACACTGCACTCGGTGACTGGTCTGATGAGGGCGGAATATAGTGGGATGATGACTTCCTTGGATCTAGATGCCATATCCTTGCTTATACATTGAGCAACACAGAATGACTTCCTTCCCACCATAGCCAGATGATGGTTGAAGGCCAGGTTACTGTCTACATGCATTTCCAAATCCTTTCTAGTGGGTCTATGCTTAGGGGTAGGTTATCAATGAGGTAATTTTCCAGGGGTAGCCAACGTTCCAAAGGAATTACACATTTTTTTGGCACTTAGTGTTAGACTGTGGTGCTGGCACCAGTTACTTGTCTAAGTCAGCCATTCATGGATGATATTAGTATCTTAGGGAGATTCTATGACTGGATCTTGCTTGTAGTCATTTGCAAACTTGGTCAGCCAGAGGCCCTTGACTTCAGAGCAGTAGATGACGAACAGGAGTGGACCAGCATAGAACCTTGAAGGACTCCACTAGTGTCTGGTCTCTTTGTGGAGGTTGCCTCCCCTATTCTAAATTCTTGGGTCCTGTCCGAGAGCCACCCAGCTACCTAGTGGGTGACACATGGGTTTATAACTAATAACATGACTTTGGTTACAATGTTTGAGTGGGGTATTATACCAAATGCCTTGGCCAGATCAAGCTAGGCAGTATTTACCATTCTGCCCTCATCCATTGCTTTTATCATATTATTGCATTTTGAGTATCTGCTCCCTAGGAATAGCCGGGGATGTTGCGTTTAGGTTCATAGGTTCATAGGTTCATACTAGGCTATCTGCCCGAGGGCATTTACAAGCCTAGCCCATAGTTTTGTGGCTTACGCCACCCCTTTAGTATGGGGAACTATACCCATTATTTTGCTGTGCCTCTGTTGAGCAGTGACACTGAGGTAATCCCTGGGGTATATCTGCGATCTCCCATCCATTGGTCAAGATTTCTCTTGAACAAGGCCAGCGAGGTGCTCTGCCTCACATATACCGGGATTTTATTCCACAGCATAGGGAGTCTTTGGGTGATGAATCTATCCCTCCAGCACGTCCTATTAATAGCCGTGATTGTATTTCCTGAAAGGAGGCTGGGGTGTGGGAGGAAGGGGTTAAAAGTTGAGCTGAATTTGCCACCCGGTAGATTTGCTATATCTTCTGGCTCAGTGTACGTGGCTTCATTTACAACTATTTCTGCACATTGTTGTGTATTGCCTTTTTAGGTTGGGGACATAGCCAAAGAAAGCCATATGGTTGTCCTTGGCCTGAAAGCCTATTTTTACCTCAAAATTTTGTTTTGGTAGATTTGATATGTCCTCCGATTTGCTTGCTTAGATTCATGAGAATTTGTTTTTATATATGCTGCGGGATATTGCACTTCCTAACTGTTTCCATTTATTAAATAGCCTACTGATGTTAAGATTCCACCAGGACAGCTTGTTTTTTGAGTTAGTTCTGTGCTTATTCCTGCTAGGCACAGCTGTCTCTGTGAATCTATTAAGATGATTGTACATCTCTGTACAATTCCACGTAGGCATCAGTCTTCTCAAGTTTTGAGGGTCTTGAAAGTTTGCCACATTAACACTTAACAATAGGAAATTTACCTTAGAATAGTTCTCAAATGTCCCAGGGTTAATCAGGGCTCCCAGGTTTTAATTTTATTTCAAAGGAGACAGCTTTACGGTCAGACATTACCAGACAGGACATTACATTAAGGTGAGTACAAGATTCTGTCATTTTAGTGAGGACAAGATCTAGTACATTTTCACCCCGGTGGACATTTGGACTATCTGGTCTGGGGTGTTAGTGATGACAAAGTCCAGGAATTTCTGGGTTTGCAAGTTCGGGGTCATGTATGATTCTCAGTTTATAGTGGGGTAGTTAAAGTCAGCCATGAGCATTTCCAGTAAGTTTTACATGTTATGAGTTTCCTGGGTCATGTGGGGTGCTACAGTTTGCAAGTATAAGGAATGGAACTTTACCTATGGTAATTTGCACATGGAGAAGCTCAAGTGAGGTATCCTGTTTAACCAGCCTTGAGATACATCTGTTTTTGATGTAAACTGAGGCACCTACACCTTTAGTCCTTGCCTGTGCAGTAGCTGGTCTAATGTATGGAAGGCATTGTAGCCCTGCTATGCAGGGATGCCCTCTTCTACTTTAAACTATGTCTCTGTAACTGAATAAATGTCTGCATTTTCCAAGGTGAGGAGAGCTTGGAGACTGGAGTTTCTTGTTTAGACTCCTGGCATTCAGCACCACCACCTTTATATTTTCTAGGGCTGGTTTTATGCCTGAAAGTCTGTCAGTCCGGGTTTACCTAAATAAGGTATACATTTTTTTTTTTTTTATCAACTCCCCCTTTTCTATTTGGGGTGTCGTGTTAACAGTCTCATCTCTCTTAATTCAGTGCCACACTTACGCCTGATTGTGGCAGATCTTCTCTCACACAATCCATCCACCTATTAGCTGGATGCCCTTGTTTCTTAATGCCTTCTTCCTGTCTGTCCCAAATCATCTTCACCAGACTTTCTGCTTTTCTGCACATGTGCTCAAACCACCATAATCTGTTCCGTTTGATCTTTTCTGCAAATGGAGTTACTCTGGCTTCTGCTCTTATGTCCTCATTTCCTCACCTGCCCCACAGTGTGCATCCTACCAGCCATCTCAGACACTTCACTTCCATCACATCTAGCTTCCTCATCTGCTCTACCTTTACTGCCTAGGTTTCTGTACCATACAATAGCATTGGCTGTACCACTGTTTTGGACACCTTATTTTTCAGCTTCATTGGCATTCTGTCACTGGGTCCTTGTACATAGTCTGTACTAATTCTACCAATGTTTCTGTGACTCAACCACTACAGAGCTGCCAAATCAGCTTTCTTGGGACCTTGTCATATGCCTTCTCCAAGTCTAGAAATGCCCAATTGGCCTCTTTCCTCATCTCTAGCTTCTTCTCAACTATCTGCCTCACTGCACACACTGGGTCAGTTGTGCTGTATCTTAATCTGAATCCAAACTGCTCATCTCCCATCTTACTTTCTACTACTCTGCATATCTATCACCCTGTCCAGAACTTCCATGCAATTTGACAGGAGTTGTATACCTCTGTACTGGCTACAACTGTGGATGTCCCTTTGTTCTTGTACACTGGCACGAGTATGCTTACACTCTCTAGTCATTTGGGATATACCTCTCTCTCCACACTGTTATGAGTACTCTCAGGAGCCATTTCTGCCCTACTTCACACCCTGCATCTTTATCATATCTACTGTGACCTTGTCTGTGCTTTCTGCTTTGTCAGACTTCATTTCCTTAGTACTGTTCTTATTTCCTCTATGGTGTGGGCTCCTTTTCATCTGTCACCGTAGGCTGTGTCTGGGGTAATACAACTTCTGTGTTTATTCAGAAGTTGCTGGAAGTACTCCTTCCATCTGCCTTTGGATGCCCTGTGGACTGCAGAGCAGGTTGCTCCAGGCATCACTTATGAAATGCGTCTATCTTCTTTATTTTTCTGTCTTCGCCTTGCAATCTGATAATAGTTTCTTTGTGTCACCTACTGAGTCACTTTGCAGGAGCTGAGTTCCTCTGATGCCCTGTTCTTTACTTTTGCAACTCTTTTCTTAGCCTTTTTGTTAGCAACCAGGAGTTCTTAGTAGCCTGGTCTGCCTTTTCTATCTTCCACCATTTCCTGCACTGCTCCTTTCTTTTGATGACTTCCTGGGCTTCTGCATTCCACCATCCCCTTTCCTTAAGGACCTTATTTTTATACCCTGCTCGGCCACATACCTGTTCTGTGGTCCTGACACATGCTGTTTTGAGGTGCTGCCATTCTTCAACTCCATTATTTTCTCTTCTTTTTGAGATGAGAGAGCCCTGAGCAATTCTTTGAACTGTTGTACTTTCTCACCAGTCAACTTCCAGGTCATCAGCCTGGTCCCTGTTGACCTTAGAGCCTTCTATGACCACTGCTTGCAGCAGATTGTGGTAACCAGTAGTTTCTGCTGTGGAATAACTGTTTCAATGGGCATGAATTTGCAATCACTGATTCCACCCCACTGGAATTTCCTTACTGAGAGGAAGTCTACCCAACTTGTGTGTTGGCCACTCTTGTGACTCTCTCTCTTTCTGAACCATGCATTGGCTACTATCAAGCCATTTGCTAGAGAAAAGTCTAGAATGGCATCTCCTTTATTCCTGTTGCTCCACCCACGTGCACCCAGGTATTTCCAATATCCTGTTCTGTCTGTCCTGATATGTGCATTCAAGTCACCCCTTATCAACACCAATTCCTGTTGTCCTGCTTTATCTAGCAGGTCTTGCAGCTGCTGTCTGAATGTACTCTTCATTATCATAATCCTGCTGTGGGGCACAGGCTGAATGAATAATGTCCTATCATTAGACTGCAGTTTGACTGCCATGTGTGTTTCACTAATTCTGACGACATCCCTCACGGCCTTCTGAAGCGCCTCTCTCGCCACAATTTCTACACCATTTGTAGCCTGTCCTCCTCCTAAGTAGTAAACTCTGGATGCCAAGTTAAGCGGCTTTGCTGCACTGCCCTTCTATCTCGTCTCCTGGATGCATATGATGCCCAGCCTATTCCATACCATCATGTCATCCACTTCCAAGCTCCATTCTGCCAGTGAACCTACACTGAGTATAGCAATTCTTAGTTCATGTTTGGCAGGCTGATTGGTTTTACGTCCAGCGTTTGCTCCACAGAGTTCTCAGATTCAACCCCACAAGGGCAAGTGGACACCAGTCGGCCAGTAGCTTACTGACCCAGGGATTCTGGGTTTTATGGCAGGCACACAGTGGTCAATAGAGGCACATACACTCCCCCATTAGCATGGATCCCTGGTGTAGGTCAGGTCCTCAACCCACTTTTCACCAGCAAATACTTATGCTCATTTGGTGACTTTTGTCAACATGACCAAAACACCTGGAGACATATTTTACACCATCGAGTCGCAATCCCTGCTACTGCCTGCACTGTGTGATCAGTGCTCTCCTATCTTGAGGATAATGCACACCACAGTAGATGCCCAAAGCGGTTGGTCTATACAACTCTTCCCACTATAGGGCACCAGGTAGAATCTGTGCTGCTGTCCACAGCTCTATTCATTGGTGAATTTGAAATGGAAAGACTCGGCATGTTTTTTGGAAGTCGAAGAAACTCCACAGATACGCTGGAAAACCATGCAAACTCCAGACAGACATTGGCAGGAGGTCAAGATTTTACCCTGTGTCTTGTGCATGGGAGACAAAGACCTTAACCATTATGCCAGCTTGGGGTGTGCCATGTTTTAGCCACTACTCAAAAGCCTAGAAGGGACAGATGCAGGCCATCCCTGTCAAAGCAGCATGAACTGTTGACCATATCCTCTCATGAGGGAAAACAGTGTACTCCCTTGGAGTGACACCAAAAACTAAGCCAATTATTAAAGTCGATCATCTTCTGTTAATACTATGACATTATCCTTGCAGAAGGTAGAAGGTCTGTCAGTGCTAGGCTCTTACCAGCTTGGGACAGCTCCACAGTACCTCCAGTCATTTACACCCAAATGGACTATGATAGATTTATAACAGTATGTGCGATCCAATGACCTGAGTGCATGCATGCATGACCTGGTGGATCCTGGCCTCTGATAGGCAAGTGACCATGTCTTTTTTCTTACTCAGTCTGTTGTGTGGGACATCTGTGTGCCTCAAAAAGGAGTCGCTTATAACTAAAACATTGAGTTGCTTGGTGCTTGCTTTACAGGCTTAGACATTGAGACTCCATGAGATGTGGTTGTGTGTGTTGCAGTGGGTGTTGTTTTAGAATACTTTTGGAGCTCCTTAGGATATTTATTCTAGGTGAAATATCTGGGAGGTCTTTCGGATTTAGGAAGATTACATTTAAGAGCCTCAGCATATGAGGGTTTGCATATCTGATTTTTAATGACTATGGTAGGTGCAGTGTATGTATTACTAACACAAAAACGACCACGGCAAAGAACCAAGCAGAAGACTTTGTACTCCTTTGAAAGCTGTGTATTAGCTGAGGTGCTAGAGTGTGATTAAGTAAAGGTTTCTGCTTGGTTCCTTGGTGTGGTCGTTTTTGCATTTGTTCCAATTTGTGTTTATTTATTTGTGTATTACTAACAACCTGATCAGTATTAGGAGTGCTTGTATATGAAGCTTTTGCCTCCAGTAACATTGTGCAGTTACAGCTCTCACGTAATTTATCAGTTTAAGTAGTAGCTGTTGTCAGTAAACATGAGGCAACTGCTACATTGCCTCAGGATGCCCATAATCACCAAGATGGCTAAGGAAATAGCAGGAGAGTTCATATCCATGATTACAGGCCCTATTTAACTGATCAGAAGGTTTCTGAAGGAGTAGAGAGTAAAAAGAGGAGTATCTAATTCCAAACTCGCAGGGCAAGCCTTGCCACTGAACAAGTTTCCATTTGCGCAACTGGGAAGTTTCAAGGTTAGTTTTATAGATACATGACTGTTCTATGTGCCTACACCCATACTGGGCAACTACTAAAACCTGCAATCAGGCAGACTTAGTTGTGCTTGGATTGCACCGGATATTCAAGCCAAATTCTCTGGAAACTGCAGCAAGGTGACCAAGTGTTTTGTGAACTCTATGGAAATGAGCCAAGAGCTGCACAAACAGGTCAACTTTATACAGGCACAGAAAACTGATTAAACCCAAAACAGCCTTGTGGCCAAAGGGTTACATTAACTTTTTTTCACTGTGATTTACAACTCAGAACAGACCAGGTCCCCCTGCCCCACTACCATTACAGCACAGTCCCGGGTCTCCTTATTGTAAAGCTCAAGAGACAAAGCCCAGAGGTGAGGAAAGTACAGTTGTGTACACTTACCGTAAATGTAGATGTTGAGTGTATTCACTGTTGCAGTCATTACATTTGGGTTATCTGCTTGCATGTAGCCCTCAGTCGGCCTGATTATCAAAGTCTCGGGTCCTGTGTCGGTTGTTGTCTCATCTTCCATGACGTCAGGTAGTCAGGGGTATAAAGCATGCAGCCAACGCCATTACATCAGTTTTTCTTCTCCCAGATGTCAAGTGCCCCATAATGGGAAGCAATTATATATAAGGTTACACCTTCAGCAAAAAAGCAAATACACCAGAAAGCTTTGAGCATAGTAAGCAAGAACAGAGGTATAGTCAATAGAAGGCAGGGGGCTGGAGGGAGGGTAACCAGGACTGCAACAGTGAATACACTCCTGTACTATGTTCTTCGGGTTTCACTGTTGCAATCATTACAATTGGGTAGATTCCCAAAGCTAAGGAAGGGAGGAGGCAATTAAACAGCACTAGGACCAGCTATAATGCCCTGCAAGACTGCAGTGGCAAAACCAGCTCTGGATTTAGAACAAAATTGGCAAGTGGTAATGCTTGGTGAAGGTATGTACAGAACTCCAGGTAGCAGCTTCTAGGATGTCCCTGGTAGGGACACCTCTGAGAAAGGCTGTAGAGGTAGATGCAGCCCTAGTTGAATGTGGTCTTACCCCTGTGGGGTAGGTTTTCCATGATGCTTATAGCAGAAATTAATGCAATGGCCTATCCACTTAGAAATGGTTTGCTTTGAAATGGCCTTCCTCTCTGCCCCTGCAGCAAATGCAACCAGCAGCTGTTCAGATTTCTTGAGAGGCTTAGTCCTGTCCAAGTAAAATCTAAGTTGTCTGTGCATGTCCAAGGAGTGCAGTATTTGTTCCCCTTTGTTCTGTGGAATAGAAAAGAAGGTTGGCAAATTAATGGACTGATTAAAGGCCACACGGGATACCACCTTGGGCATAAAGGAGGGCTTGGTCCTGAAGGACACCCTGTCCGCATGAAAGATGATGAAAGGCTCCACTGCCATGAGGGCCTGTAATTCAGACACCCTTCTTGCTGAAGTGATTGCTAGAAGGAAGGCCGTTTTCCAAGAAAGTTTGTAGCTGGCTCAAAAAGGGAGGTAAAGTGAGCTTTTCCAATACAAAGTTAAGGTCCCAGGCTGGAGTAGGGGCTCTTCTGGGTGGTGCTAAGTTTTTGGTCCCTCTGAGGAATTGCTTCAGCAGTGGATGAGAGAAGAGGGTGGCTCTGTATTATAATGTGCTGAAATGGCCGAGGCATGAATTTTCATGGAAGAAAAGGAAAGGCCCTTGTGAAGCATCTCAGTTAAGTATTGAAGAATGTGCGGTAAATTGGGCACAGTTGTCTCCATCCCCTGTGTTTCATTCCAGGAAAAGAATATTTTCCATTTTTCAGCATAGGATTTTCTAGTACTAGGCCTCCTTGCCTCCAGAATGACATCAATCAATTGCTTACTGAGGGATGGTAATGGAAAGATCATGAAATTAGCCAGGCTGCAAGGTTCAGGGTTTAAAGCTGTGGGTGCAGAATCTGGACCTCCTGCTGGGACAGCAGGGCAGGGATCTGAGGCAGGTGCCATGGTTCCAGAAGTGACACACTGCGCAAGAGGGGGTACCAGTGTTGGAGTGGCCACTCTGGTGCAATAAGTATTGTCCTTGGTTTGTCCTGTTTGATCTTTAGTAGCACGTTGGAGAGGAGAGGCAGAGGGGGAAGGCATAGACTGATTTTTTCATGTGAAGGACAGGGCATCCACTTTCCAAACTTGTCTGTGGGGAGTCCTTGTGCAGAATTTGTCCAACTGGTAGTTCTGATAGGTTTTGCCATGTGAAAGACAGGGCATCCTCTAGGCTCCCCCATTTTTTTCTCAAAATGTTTAATATCTTTGGATCCAGTTTCCACTCATGTGGGTCCATGAGATTTCTGCTTGGGTCGTCTGCCAGTGTATTTAGCTTGCCTGGCAGGAATTGAGCTTGTAGGTGCACTTGGTAGCTCAAGGCTGTGTTCTACAGAGCCATGGTTAGTCTGCAGAGAGGACATGAGAGGGATCCCCACTGATTGTTTCTGTACCACATAACACTGGTGTTGTCCGTCTTTACCAATAATTGTCCTGGAAGAATGCGGTCCTTGAAGGCTGTCAGAGCATTCTGTACAGCTAACATTTCTTTTTGATTGATATGCAGGTGCACTTGACTCAGATTCCTTTTGCCCTGAATGCACTGCCCTGCTAAGTCAGCCCCCCCATGCATAGTTTGATGCGTCTGTTGCTAGGTTTGGGCAGCAGGGGGTAGAGTGAATGGCAGTCCCTTGTTTTGGTGGCAGGCCTCTGCCCACCAAAGGAGCTCTATCTTTAGACAAGGTATGACAGGAATCATTGATTCTAGGTCCTGAGAATGTTGACACCATAGGCTTTTTAGATACCATTGTAGTTTTCTCATATGCAGTCTTGCATATGGAATTAGTAGAATGCAAGAGGCCATGAACCCCTGGGCTTGCAGTATTTTCCTTGCAGATAGCTGGATCTTTGTGGCCATTTTTTTGAAGTAGGTTGTCAAGTGAACTTGTTTCTCTGGAGTGAGGTAGGCCATCCGGAAAGTTGTATTCAAGCTTGCTCCCAGGAATAAAATTTGTTGGCAGGGTACTAGATGTGATTTCTTTTCGTTTTGTTAAGGGCAGATCATGCCTCCTAAACCTGGTGGACTTTTTGAGACAGTTACCAAGGCTATAGATGAGGGAAAGGTGGTACACACAGCCTACCTAGACCTCGCTAAGGCCTTTGACACCATTCCCCATTCTGGTATTATAGACAAGCTCACCAGCCTGAACATAAACCCCTACGTCACAAGATGGGTTGCTAACTGGCTCATGGAAAGAACCCACATGGTGAGAGTTGCGGGAGCTAGGTCCGACTCTAAACCGGTTACTAGTGGCGTTCCCCGGGGCTCAGTCCTAGGACCCCTCCTGTTCGACATATACTTCTGAGGTACAGGCAAGCACAGGAGAACTACGGCTGACCAAGTTTGCAGACGACTGCAAACTAGGGGCTATAAATGATTCTCCGACTGACACAGACATCCTCTAAAAGGGTCTCACTGAGACGGATACCTGGTGTCAAAATCATGGCCTCAACCTAAATGGCAAAAAGTGCATAGTCATCCCCTTTGGAAAAAACAAAGTACCCACAAACTACCACATAGGTGGTAGTCCCCTAAATAAACGTAATAAGGGATCTGGGGACCCAAGTAGATAGTAATCTCACCTTTGATAATCACAATGCCAAAACGGTTAGAAAACCCTTCTACGTGGCCCACCTAATCACAAAAGGGTTCGCATCCAGATCAAAAGAGGTCAATGTGCCCCTCTACTCATCACTCATCAGACGATCATACAGTACAATGCCCCATTTGGGATGTACCTTACAAGACACCTGCAACAGCTGGAAAGACCACAGAAGTACCTCACCAAGAGGATCACAGGCCTCAAACAGATGCCCTATGCAGCTCGACTGAAGAAACTCCAGTTGTACTCGGTTGCATACCGCCTACTCAGAGGTGATCTCTGCCTGACATACAAGGCCATGTCCAACCCAGAATTGATGGACATGCTCCACCTAAAGAAAACCTTATCCCCTCAAGCCACACACTCTAGGGATCTAAACCTCACCATAACAATAAACAGGACGTGCTGGAAGGACAGATTCCTGTCCCAGCGACTTCCCATGCTTTGGAACAAGATCCCAATCTACATTAGGCAGAGCTCCTTGCTAACACTCTTCAAAAGAAACCTTGACGAGTGGATGGGAAACAAAGTTTACCTCAGGGATCACTTCAGTGGCTCTGCTGGACAGAGGCACAGGGAACTAATCTAAGGGGGCGGCGAAAGCCAACAGATTCTGGCTAGGCTTAGAAATGCCTTCGGGCAGATAGCCTAGTACCAACCTATGAACCTATGGTGTACCCCAGAGACGTTAATTTCTTTACAAATGCCAGATGGTTTAATAGTATGTCCTGGCTTTCTGCCTGAATTAGGCAATCATCCTGGTATGAGTATATTTGAATATTTCTTTGCCTGAAAAATGTAATGACTGGAGCTAGGCACTTTGTGAATACCCTGGGCGCAGTAGATAAGCCAAAGGGCAGTGCAGAGAACTGAGGTAGGTATCTTCTGCAAGATTCCCTTATTGGGATGTGCAGGTAAGCTTCCTTTAAATCCAGTGTTGCCAACCAGGCATTTTTGCCTAGCATGGGAAGCAGCTGATGAAGAGTTAGCATTCTGAATTTTGGGATTACCAAAAAAGTGTTTAGGATGGACAGGTCCAGGATAGGACATCAGGAATTGTCTTTTCTGGGTACCAGGAAAAGTCTTGAGTAGAAACCTTGCCCCCATTTTTCTTCTGGGACAGGTTGAATAGCCCTGATGCTTAGAAGACAGAGAACTTGCTTTTGAGCCTCTGCCCACTGATTTGTGGGTAGGTCTGGCCAACCGTTTGGGGTTGGTAAGGAGTGCAAGTGAAATCTGTATCCTAGGAAAACTATATTAAAAACTCATTTGTCTTGGGCAATGAGTTCCTAGTTTTTTGCATGCAGGGCGATCTTTCCCCCTAAAGGAAAGAGTCAGATGAGCAGGGCTTGGAAGGTTTAAAGTTAAGTCATTGCGACAGTTTACCATAGAGGGGTGTCTTACTACTCCCAGCTTTGGAAGTGGGAGGCCCCACTGCTTAGGCCTGTGAGTACCTTGGGACTGAAGCCTGGGTGTTCTGCTCATTCTGGGTTAGGCCTGAAAGAGGCAGGAAAGAACCAGTTCTTAGAAGGCCAGTGCCTACTAAATCTGGGAGGCTGTACTTGCAGGAAATCTTTAACAGTTTGCATAGATTTAGCTTTTTCCTCCATATTTTTAAGCACTTATTCTGCTTTGTTGCCAAACAGGCAGTCTTGGTTTAAAGGAGCATCCAGTAATGTAGCTTTAACATGATCTGGTAAAGCTTGCTCCTTAAGCCAAGCATGCCTTTTAAGTACAGACCCTGTAACAGCAGCCCTGCAAGATGCCTCTAATGAATCAAAACCACACCGTAAAGTATGTTTTCCAACTTGTTCAGCAGAATGCATTAAATCCTGTAATTCTTTATTTTCAACACAGTCAGGAATCAACATCATTCTCTGTTTAAGCAATCCAATAATATGCTGCTGATACTTTAACATATGAAACTGGCAGTTTAAGGCCCTAACGGCCAAAGTTGCAGAAGTGTATACTTTCTTACCCCATCTGTCCAGGGCCCTGGAATCTCTATCAGAGGGGATATGGTTTTTGGCAGTAGTAGACTTAATGCCTTAGGGTCCCTGGGAAATGGTCTCAGGATTCGCAGTAGGATTCTTAAAGAGGAACTTGTGAGAGTCATGTACCCTATAATACCGGTCAGGTTTTCTAGGAGCCGGAGGTAGAGAGTCAGGGGCCAAGCTACATTCCGAGAAGGCATCATCTACAATGTCCAGTACAGGATGGATACCAGAACTATTCAATGAATTCATTATTTGGTGCTATTGACCTTAATTGGGTGGGTATTTATATGCTTGTTCTGTGTCTGGTTTGTATTCTGAGGAAGTCCAACCATTTGGCGGATGAAAGCGCTAAATACACTGTTTTTCCTACTGTGTTGGTATTTTTCACAGTTGCCTTTTATATTTCTGGTTTGACTTTTCGTTTTGAACAGGAGGGATAACTAAAGACCTGTGTTGAGGTAGGAGTAAGAATTCCCTAAGCCTCTTTTTGGAGTCAGGGGAATCCTGGCTTTCCCAGTGGAAATGCTCCCTAAGAGTATGCAAGGTTTCATCCAAAGAGAAATCATCTGGAGAGGAAGCAGAAGGAATGCAGTCCTCTGCATCATAATCCTCACAGGTAGATAAGGCCAACTCCTAGTCATCAGAGAAAACAGAAATTTCAGAATCCTGATCAGTGCAATCAGAAGGAAAATCAGTTCTAGGTCTCTGAGAGGGAGAAGGGTGGCTTCCCCTGATTAGAGTAATAAGGTCTTCAGCCATTCTTATTTGTTTCTTAGGCATAGGGGCCTGACCATGCAGTCTGGGTGTCAGTTTTCTAGGCATGGATCGAGTTTTAGGCCTTGAAGAAGAAGATGGCGTCGGTTTAGTATGCAAGTCAGTAGGCCTGAATACACCCTCAGATGCCGGTGCCTGCACAGCGGCTCAGGACCCATCCAAGGTAGAGACATCCGCAGGCTCCACAGTCGATAAAGCATCTTACGGCATATCGGACATCCAAATGGGTCTCAGTAGAGGCCTGCGAATCTGAAGTAGCAGGTATCAGGTGCTGTGAAAGCACCTCACTGAGTACCGGCGAACTGGCAACTAGCTTAGGAGAAGTGTCGTCAGCAGATTTGGACCTATGTGGTCTGTCTCTCTCTTTATCTTTGTGATTTTTCGGAATGTCGGCTTACCGAAGCCATTTCTGGATAATTGAACAGAGTACCAAAATATTTAGATGCGAAAATGAACCGACGACGAATAGTTCGCAGTTTGAATAAGGCACAAAACTGACAGCGAGATACGTCGTGGTCTGGACCTAAGCAAGGAATGCAGTATGAATGAAAATCTTTATGAGGTATTTGCTTTCCACAAGAAATACAGTTGTTAACTTTTACTGACATAGGTTTAGAGCAAGAAAAAGGATCCCCAATGGGGTAATTAGCTTAGTTGAAGACTTCTGATTTGAAGCTCTGAAGCTCAGGAGTCAGCCGACCGGCACTTGTGAACTGCTTCTGCTTCAGGCACCGCACAGCAAGAAAGACTGATGTAATGGCGTCGGCTGCATGCTTTATACCCCTGACATCATGGAAGATGAGACAGCAACCGACGCAGGACCCAAGACTTTGATAATTAGGCCGACTGAGGGCTACCTGCAAGCAGATAACCCAAATGTAGTGACTGCAACAGTGAAACACGAAGAACATCTAAGCTAACAACTGACTAAACCAAGAAACACTGTAATAAAAAAAATAATTCAATAATGCAGGAGTCAGCAATGAGAGCAGCAAAATGCAAGGACACTTTACAATGATAAAGTGCAACAAAATATAATAAATACAAAAATATGTCAGCAGCACGGTCAAAATAGACAAGTGCAAAAATGACCAAAAGCACTCATTTTGAGCTTGAACTGCACTGGATTCAAGCCAAACCTTTCAGAAACAGCAGCAAGGTCACCTAAAAATGTTCAGCATCTATCTGAACAAGTTACTCCATTTTTAGTGTGGTACCTGTTTAAACCCTAACATTATCTTGTCTGGGACTCCTAAAGGGTTTAATGAGATGCAACTTGAATACATTTTTATTTATTTATTTTCAGAATTCTAGCTACATACCAACCCCTATATTATTGAACTTATAGTAACATGGAAGTAAAAAATTCATTTAACAGCTCTTCCTCCATAGGAGAGAATCTGCCAAACAGATAAAAAGATGATTCAGTTGTCAGTCGACCATCTGTACGGTAAAAACAGCAATTTTCAGTCCACAAAATTGCGACAATACTGTTCGGTCAGAATCATTTAGCTTATGATATAACCCCCCACTTTTTTTTTATAGATCACACCAAGATAATTACTGATTGATATTGTTTCAAATGTTTCCCAACTACTACCACATTTCCCCATTCAGTAAACAATACCAAAATTCAGTTAAGCAATGCTTGTTGTTGTTGTCTTTCAGCTTTTCCTGGTTAGGGGTCGCCACAGTGGAACTCCGGTCCGCTAATGATTGGCAGTAGATTTTCATTAATGCGAGGTACCAGCTCGACGTTCAACCTTCAACGAAGGCATGCCCATTTACGCATGTCTTTCGAACGCCCACCCAACCATGGGGAGGACATGCAGACTCCACACAGAAGGCACTCCCCACACTCCAGCTGAGAATCGAACAGGAGAACCTCTTGCTGTGAGGCAACAATGCTACCGCTGCACCACCGCGGATGCTTGTTACTTTCCTGAAAATAAATATAAGCAAATATGTATTACTGTCCTTTATATCTCTCCTGGTGACAATACAGCTATACTGAAAGATGTTGTACACTGGATATTCATAACAATTCCACAAGAAAAAATTACTACTGGATGTCCATATCTATTAGTTGGAGATAACCTCGAACTCTCCTTCATTCTGCATTACCTTGTACTGTTTCCCCATGTTTAATTAATAGCCCCACACATTACAACAAGACATCATATTCCTTATTAGACTGCTTCCAAGTATCAGACCCCAGCAAATTCACCATCACAGGTACGTCAGTCTCCCTCAGTGCCCATCTCCCAGTCAAGACAACCAGACATCCATTTAAACAGCACGTTTATAAAAAAACACAAACCTGTCCACGTTTAACCCAGAAATATTTACTACTAACCTATTATCTATTACATCCTAAAAATCCTCTCCCTTAGATGATGTTGTAAATTAATTCACACATTATCTCTTTATACAAACAAGGAAAATAAACATCACTAACTTTAAACCTATAGCATTCTTATCGGTCTCTCCAAAATACTTGAAAAATGTATTCAAAAATTGCAAAACTAACTCCTGTAGGAAGAACTATCTCGCACACAGCACTGCTTCCATCCCTTGCACAGTACTAACACTGCACTTCGAACCTTAACAGATACTGCCAATAAAGATATATAAAAACAAACCATTTTTTCTCCTTATTTCCAGACTTGTTCAAAGTCTTCAATATAGTTTGTCACAGTAAACTTCTACTTCAAATGTCCTCATTAGGTCCATCTCAGCTCACCCTTCTACGGTTCACAAGTAAAATGGCACTCCACCCCTCTCTAAATACTTCCCAGTCACCACCAGTGTACCACAAGACTCAATCCTTCTCTTCCTCTTCAACATTCTCACAAACACCCTCCACACATCCACAGAACAAGCCTTCCTGATACAATACACAGATGACTCCACATACCTATGAACATCAGACAGCCTGGCACATCTCCAAAAAATTACTCAGGAAGCTTCAACAACCGATGAAAAATGGCTAACTCACAGTTCATGCTCAACACCTCAAAACACGAGCTACTTTTCCCCTCCACATCCCCCTCTCATGAAAAAACTATTTAATATCCTGTCTAACACAACCACTGATGTCACATCTCAAATTATTAGCTATAATATTTAATAAATCAAATTTGACCTGTACATACAAAATGGAGTTTAAAAAATTGCCCTAAATTAGGGATGCTTTATAGACCCACAAAATTTTACACCAATGTAACTAAAACTATACTTGCTAGTACTTACCTCCTCTCCTCTCTACTTTATGGTGCTCCCATCCTTAACCTCCAAGCATCATAAAAAAAAATTTTGAATAAGGATATAATAAAATGGCTAAATTTGCAGCAAATATCTCTTTCAGAATCCACCACTGTATAGTACTACACCCTTAATTGGTTAGATGTACCCCATCAACTAACATATACACAGTATCCTACCACCTATAAAATTATCTAGCATCCATCTGCTTGCCCAGCACTAAATATCATTCTATACAACTACATTCCCACTCTGACATTAAGATCCAATGACAAAAAAACTCAATGTCCATAAAACTATAAAATCTACAAGGCATGGCCTGTACTCATACCATGTTGCATAGGACTGTAACTCCTTACCTGTACCCATCAATACCCTCTCTGCAATCCTTTAAAAGCCTTCTGAAAGGCTTCCTAGCCAAAAGCTTTCTCTGTTTCTGCTCAACACCAGGAAAAGCTATATCCCTAAATATGAACAAGTACCTGTTTATACCTTGTAACTCCTTACTTCATTCACTTCCGTACTTCAAACATTTTCTCTTCCCTGACTCCATTTAAATATGCTTTAACCCTGTTTTATCTCACACTGCATATTGTAATTTCTACTTGTATTATACTAACTTACCTTTAATTTCTCAAAACTGGCTAACATTTATCTAAGCATTAAATAAATCATTGTCATACAAGATGCATCTATTCTTAACCAATGTATTCATATTATGCATAATTTCGGTATAATTATTTAAACTATAGATGCATTTGTATTATTTTAAAATACTGTACAATTGTTTTTAATTTTTTCTGTAATACTTTGGAACTTTACCTCTCAACCTCTTAGAGCAAAAAATCTGGACAAAGCCTAAAATGATGGGGGGACAAACAGGGACAGATTTTAAATACTGCTCTTACAAACTTAGAAAGTTGACAGAATAATATCCTTTGCATTAGCATGAATTTTCTGAAGGACATGGAGTCAAACTCAAATGTTTGTCATTATTTAATGACTTAAATCCTCAGCTATTTGCCAGAAAAGTACAGATTTTAGGAAGAACATAACCAAAAACATGAGGCAAAAATATGGACAGTTGAGAGTTATGGCATTTCCTCCCTGGGTGTCCGATGAAAGTGGGCACCTGCCCAGTTTAAATTTCTTGGTAAGCAAGTATCAATAAATAAGACATTCCTTTTTGTTAACATGGATTTATGTTCTATCCAATGTTGGGTACTTGCACATTATTGCAACCACATTCCAAACAACTCACTGTTAACATCCCCCCATGGCATGCACATGCAAAAAATGAATTTTAACGTTATTGTCAAAGGTGGAATTATGAACAAATGACTCAACCCGCATTGTGCTGAGGGTAAGTGGGTGCTTTCAAGTTTCCTGATCCATCTTCCCTTAAATAGCTGCCATTTTTGGGGGGGAATACACCTCTGCTCAATTGCTCCCCTACTTTATAAAGCTTGGACACAGACTTTCTGGAAACAGGGATACCGTTTTGCAGATGCTTTCTACTCCTGATACCCTATTCAATTTGTAATGCCCCTGCTGTATGGGGATTAAACATAGTTGATACAGTAAAATGTGTAGATTTGCAGCTGTCCAATTTTTGAAACTGCGTATGCTACATTTGTTTTAAACAACCATGCCCACATCTTTGTACACAATAGTTGGTAAAGCATAATTTTATTTTTAATTGAAGTGCATTGTCTGCAACATTGGCATTTAGGGTGTATTTGATTATAAACATACTTTTGCTTTATGTGGATCCAAACTCCATTTCGCTGGAAAAAGGAAGAGCTTGATTTGAGTGCGCATGTAGCTTGTTACACAGACATTTACTTGTGCATACCTAAACCATACTCTAAATACTAGAGGGGATTGCAGTACACCATGGAATTTAATGAGTGAAGTTTCTACCATGGTGCATTAGCTTTTACAACACCGTTTTTGTTTGCATACAATAGTATGTACCTTTTCTGCTTTCGACAGTATCATACGAAGAAATTAATAGTCAAATGTAAGCATGTCTCTCCTACCCCCCCATGTTTGCAGGTTTTGCAATATTACGATTGACTTGTTTGTTTGCGAATTACGACAGTTTGGGCTCCTGGTTGCATTAATGAACATGAATGATGATGAGAGGTTTGGAATGTGGTTGCGATAATATATAAAAACCCAATGCTGTATTTCTACCTGACTATACTTAGGATACGTTTCCAATTAAAAAATCTGGTGAGGCAGCTCCCTTAATTTCATAGGGCACACTCACCACCAGTAAAACACAAAGATGTTTTATGGTCCTAAATTTGGAACTTTACATGCTAGTCCAAATCTTTTTTTTTTTTTTTTAAACAAGAAACGTCTATTAAATGATCATGTATGACATAGGCCATGTTACATTTATAAAAATGACAATGAACCATAGCGACACAATTGCAAACATTATACATTCCAAACGGTGACACAACTGTAGCTGCAAATATTATACATCACTTTTAACATATCTAGTCACTATTAGTCAACTATTACATAGCTCATTCAAATCCTGCCTTCTATTAAACTTCGTTCCTCCTCTGCATGTATTGATCCCACAGTTCCCATTTTTTTCCTATGCAATTTGCTCCGCACACTTCCCATTTTTCCTATGCAATTTGCTCCTATCCTTTTCTAAACATCCCCGTTCCAGTTGTTTTAACTCTGTTACTATCTTCACTACTTCTAGTAAACTTGGTTTAGACTTTGATTTCCAATTCCTAATAATTGCTTTTTTGGCAGCCATCATAATTAGACTCAGCAAGGCCTTACTATGTCTAGGCAAGAGTTTGTATCACAAAAAAAAAAAAATCTTTTCCCTAGTCACTCCAACTTGCTCACCCAGCATCATACCGGTGGTAAAATTCATTCAAAGCTGCAGAAAGATCATTTTAGCTGAAAAATAAAAGTAAAATCAGTCTTGCCTCTTTAGTAGTCCAGTTACAAGTTTGAAAAAGAAACGCATAAACAGAAACTTTGCTGTGCCTAATGTACCTATACTCCTGGATTACAAACTGTGTTTTTCTCAAATATATTTGTTTTGGTATTCAGAATTTTATATTGCTTTGAAACAAGGAGGTCAGTGATTATCACAGTATCAGTCCTGCTAAGAGAATACAGCTATCTTATTGCTAGCTTCTCCACTGAATTGTTCAGAGCAAGGACTCGTATGAAGGAAGAATACAGCAGACATGTCAAATAAAAGGTAAGAACCATGTGCATGAACAAGTAGTACATAAAACTGAGCATTTTGAAACTTTATTCATGGAGTAAATAGTAAAACTGACAAGCTTTTAAACTTCCAAATTCTTTAAATCAAAGCACATACTAAATAACAATAATCAGAGATGAGCTTACTGCATTTATCTTATTCACTTATATAGTTAATTATACAATGAATTCATGTTAAGCTCTGCAACGATGGAACATCTTACAAATTTCAAAGTGTACACTTCTGTAAGCCAGTGGCAATTAACTCAGAAGCTGCCACTCAAAATAAGCTAAAAACTGACAGCTTCTTTATAATACTAGGAATACAAGTAAAATGAATTTACAGAAAAAGAAAAAAAAAACAGAAAAGCTTTTTAAAAGCAGGTACTTCTGAGTGAATGGGATAGTGATAGTTATTGAACAGAGTGATAATGCACAGTAGCAATGTGTGTTTCTTCTGAGAGTTACGGATATCCTTAGAAGAAAGAAGTTCTGATTATTTGCATTTTGCAACAGATCAAAAATGTTGAATAAAGATGGAGAATGTCCTTAAGATGAGCGACAGTGTTTGTAAGAATTGATAGGACTGTAGAATACTGGAATGAAATGGAAGAAATTGGAATGAATGTTTTTATCTTTTAATTACCCAGAACTGTGCTGAACAGATGTCAGTCCGTCTCTTATGTGCCAAGTCTTCTTGTACCCTTCAGAATAAAAGTCTGTATTCATGTAGTTTGATTAAAATATTTTATTATGTACAGTGGAGATGGTAAGATTTGATTTGGATGTTGTTGACATCTATCTCCAATAACAGTGCTGATACAGTGAAATAGACAATTATAACGTCCATAACTTCTGCACTCATTCTTTTCCTCCTGAATAATATAATTAATATTCTAGAATGCTGGATATTTGACCCGACTTCTGCACCAAACTTCTGAGGACTGCACTGTGGTGACTTTCTGCTTATCAGTCCAAACAAATTAACTAAATGTATCTGAAGTATCTCCTAGTAAAACCAAAACCCTGTACATTTTACACACGTCTTTAACTTTGGTTCCAGTTCCAAAGCCTGTTTGTACTTAATGTATTGCACATTCAGCTAGCACATTTTATTCTTACGAGTACTGCTGACTGAAGGCTGCAGAAACCTTCCTTTCTGTTCAATATGCATGTAAAATGAAAGTATACGTCTTCCTCAATATGGCTGCATTTCTAGGCCTATGCAAAGAGATTACTACATTTATATCCAACAGAAAACATTTAATCTTAATTCCTCCAGAGATACCTGAACAGGTATCCATTTCTATAGTTACTTATAAAATGAAGACACAGGCCTGACTTTACATTTTCAGGCCTATGCAAGGTCTGTTCTAACAAGTGTATTTATGTAGGATTTATTCTGTCACAGTTGCCTCTGAAATTACTGAAATGAGATTTACTTTTGTAATTACTTTATAAACCTATTACTATAGTCTGCAGAAGACACTACAATGATCACCTGAACTGATTTAACAGTTCTAAAATAATTTTCATCCAGCAAATAAACTTGCAACTTTAATTTTGACCATTAGGTGTCGCTTGAGCATTTAGGGTCAGTTAATGCAAGTCTTTAATATGTGTTATAACTGGTAAGCTCTCTTTTTTATTTCATGATATACATAGCTTGAAGCATTTTTACCATGTACTGTATTGAAACTTGTTTTTTAATAAAACATCAGCTACATTTGTTACTAATAATCTTATTTTCCTTAATTTCTTTTTTTGCAAAAGTCTTTTTTGACAATTTTTGCAACTATATTGGAAATTACATAACCATAGCACTCAAGCATTTACGAGGGTGAAATACTAAACAATATACGATTATAATAAAGAATATAACAAACAGTTAAAAAGCAAAACTATGTAATCATCATCATCCATCAGCCCCATATTTCCCATTTTTTTCTACATGGGGTCAGGGTGTCTTGTTAACTGTCGCCAGCTCTCTCAATTCAATGCCACACTCCTGCCTTCTTCAACACTCATGCTCGACTGTCGCAAATCTTCTTTCATCACAATCCATCCACCTCTTTGCTGGACATCCTCGCTTCCTCTTACCTTCTTCCAGTCTGTTCCAAATCTTCCTTACCAAATTGTCTTCTGCTTTTCTGCATGTGTCCAAACTACCATAATCTGTTCTCTTTAATCTTTTCTTTAATTGGAGCTACTTTGGCTTCTGCACTTATGTCCTCATTTCATCTGTCCCACAGTGTGCATCCTACCACCCTTCTCAGACACTTCATTTCCATCACCTCTTGCGTCAACTGTTCTGCCTTTACTGCCCAGGTTTCTGTACCATACATTAGTACTAGTCACACCACTGTCTTGTACACCTTACTTTTCAGCTTCTTTGGCATTCTGTCAGACTACACCTGACACACTATGCCAGTCTGCTGCAGCCCCTCTGAGTCTAACTTTGACCTCTTCATTCAGACTTCCCTTCTCCTCAACCACCCCTCCCAGATAAGTGAAGCTGTTTACCTTTTCCACTGTCTTCCTTCCCTTCTATCTCTATTCTCAGCTTCTTCTGATTTCCCCAATTTGCTGCCAATATCACTGTCTTATCTGTGCTTAGTTTCATCCCATGTGCCTTCAGTTTTGCATTCCATTCTCCTATCCTTTGCTGAAGTTCTTGCCCAGAGTCCGCCCTGTATTGCCACATCATCTGCATATAGCAATGTTGTTGATCTATCCCCTCGGATCTGTTTGCTAATGTAGTCCAACACTATGAACAGCAGTTGGCTCAGAGCGGAACCCTGTTGTACACCCACTCCTACTAGAAACCCTTCTGTGAGGCCGAACAGTGTTCGTACTTGAGTCATGGGGTCCTTGAACATAGCCTGCACTAATTCTACCACTGTTTCTCGGACTTCAAACCACTGCAATACTGCCAGATCAGCTTTCTTGGGACCTTGTCATATGCTTTTGCCAAGTCTAGGAATGCCCAGATGGACTCTTTCCTCATCTCTAGCTTCTTCAAGTATCTGTTTCACTGCAAACATTGGGTCAATTGTGCTGCATCCTGATCTGAAACCGAACTGCTCATCTCCCATCTTACATTCTACTACACTGTGTATCTGTTTATCAATCACCCTCACCTCTCCAGAAATTTCATGCAATGTGATAGGAGTTTGATGCCTCTCTACTACCCACAGTTGTGGATGTCTCCTTTGTTTTTGTACACTGGCATGAGTATTTTTATTCTCCAGTCATCTGGAATACACCTTTCTCTCCACACTGCTATGAGTACCCACAGGAGCAGTTTCTCCCCTATATCACCCAGCATCTTTATTATATCTGCTGTAACCTCATCTGAGCCTGCTGCTTTCTCTGGCTTCATTTTCCTTAATGCTGTTCTTACTTCTTCTAAGGTGGGCTCCTCTTCTTCTCTCTTTGTATGCTGTTTCTTTGGGGTTGTCTTCATTCAGAAGCTGCTGGAAATACTCCTTCTATCTGCCATTGATGTCCTGTGGACTGATGAGCAGTATGTTGCTGACATCCCTTATGAAGTGTGTCTATCTTCTTTCTTTGCCTTACAACCTGATATACTTTCGTTGTGCCAGAAGTTGGTAGACTGCCTCAATGACCTTCTCTTTGCTATTGCAACTTCTTTCTTAGCTTCTTTGTTAGCCAACTAGTAGTCCTTCCTAGCCTGGTCAGTCTTTTCTATCTCCCACTTCTTCCTACACTCCTCCTTTCTTCTGATTTCCTGGACTTCTGCATTCCACCACCAGCTTTCCTTATGCATCTTATTTCTATACCAGGTTCGGCCACGTATCTTTTCTGTAGTCCTAACACATGCTGTTTTTAAGCCCTGCCATTCTTGTTCACTCCACCTATTTCCTCCTTTTCTTGGGGTGCTAGAGCCCCGAGTACTTCCTTGAACTGCTGTACTCTCTCTCCAGTCAACTTCCAGGTCTTCAGCCTGGTCTCTGTTGACCTTAGAGCCATCTGTGACCACTGCCTGCAGCTGATTGTGGCAACTAGTGGTTTATGCTGTAGGCCAACTGTTTCACTGGGGATGACTTTGGAATCATGGATTCTACCCCAGTGCCTTTTCCTTACTAGGAGGAAGTCTACCTGAGTTGCATGTTGGCTACTCTTGTATGTGATCTTGTGACTGTCTCTCTTTCTGAACAATGTGTTAGCTACTATTAAGCCATTTGCCAGACAGAAGTCTAGAATGGCTTCTCCTTCTTTATTCTCATTGCCCCTCCCATGTGGAACCAGGTAGTCCTCATATCCTGCTCTGCCTGTCCCGATAAGTGCATTCAAGTCACCCATTATCAACACCAATTCATGTTGTCCTGCTTTATCTAGTAGGTCCTGCAATTGCTGTCTGAATGCACTCTTTTCCTCACTATCACAACCCTTCTGTGGGGCATAGGCTGAGATTATGAACACTGCCCTATCATTATACTGGAGACAAACTGATGTCATTAATTCTGATGATATCCCTCACTGCCTTCTGAAGCTTCTCTCTCACCACAATTCCTACACCATTTCTAGCCTGCCCCCCTCCTGAGTAGTAGAGTCTGGATCCCAAGCCAAGTGGTTTTATTGCACTGCTCTTCTACTTTGTCTCTTGGATACATAGAATGTCCAGCCTCCTCCGTATCATCATGTCATCCACTTCCAAGCTGCATCCTGTCAGTGAACCTACATTATGCATAGCAATTCTGTTCATATTTGGCAGATTGATTGGTTTATGTCCAGCTTTCACTCAACAGAGCTATCCCAGGTAACCCAGGCTGGGCAACTAGACACTGACCAGCCAGTAGCTTATTAACCTAGGGCTGCTGGGCTTTATGTCAGGCACACACAGGCCAGTAGGGGCATATATACCCCTCCCACCATTAGCATGGGTCCCTGGCGTAGTTCGGAGAAGGCCGGGTCCTCAACCCACTTATCACCGGTAACTACCCATGCCCCATTTGGTGACATTAGTCAACATGACATTCACCTAGGGCCATATTTTATTTTACACCATTGAGTGGCTAGCCTTGTCACGGGAAGCAGTCTGTGATTCACTTTCTCCTATCTTGAGGATACTGCGCACCACAGTAGATGTCCAAAGTGGTTGGTCTCTACAACTCTTCCGTCTATATGGCACCATGTAGAGTCTGTGCTGCTGCCCACAGCTCCATTCATTGGTGAGTTTGAGTTGGAAACGCTCGGCATGTTTTTGGACATGGGAGAAGCCCCATGGAGACACAAGGGGAACATGCAAACTACAAGCAGGCATTGGTCACAGGTCAGGATCGAACCTTGTGCATCGGAGGCAAAGACCTTAACCATTATGCCAACTGGTCTCTTTAGAGATAAAATAAAACTATGTACAAGTATGTTAATTGCCCATATTGTTAAGCATGATATTTAACTTGTATGATAAAATTAAGAAAAATTGAAAGGGGAAGAACCCGATACACTTATAAGCCCAGATAGAAAAGAATCATATTGACAGCCCTTTACTACACCATTTTAATTTCTATGTGTTGTAGTAGATGTGTGCCTTTTAAATTTGTGTCTTAAATATGCTGTAAATATCTAAGTGCTGTAATAGTAGAAGTACACTTACTAAAGCCGATGCTTCCTACATTTCAAATCTATACCTTTGCAAACTTTATCAGTGTCTTTTTAACTGTCTAATGTGCAATAATTATGTAATGTGCACTGTATTCTGTAAATTAACAGATTAAGCCTGACCTGTCATGCCTTGAGTACATTAAATAACTACTACTTGTTCTTCAGATAACTTATCTTAGTAAGCCTTCTCCTTGTTCAGCCTGGTGAGCGGGACGTCAGTGTGCCTGACGATAGAGTCACCTATTACAAGTGTATCAGGTGTGTTGTTTAGCCTTAAGGGCTGTGACTGTTCGGCACACTGGCTTTGTGAGCTATGTGTTGCACGTGTTTTGTTTTGGGGTAGCGGTTGCTTGGGTGTCTGCTTTGGAGGTCTCTGCTGCTTAGGCAGATTTTTATTTAGAGTCTCCGAGTATGTTTTTGTGTGTTTGGTTTGCTGTCGTGGTAGGTCTATGTGAGACTGAAATTGTAGTGAGTGTGGTTTCCTTCTCCTCCAGACTGGTTACGCCAGTACTGAGTTGAGAGAGCTTAGCCTCCAGTTTGGCTATATGGTTGCATCTCTCACATGTGTTGGAATGTGTTGGGAGGAGGGCAGGGTTGTCTGTGTACATGAGGCAGTTGTAACATTGCCTCAAGATTCCCAGATTCACCAGCTGGACCGGAGAGGGGATTGACAACTGACCTTTGGACATGCTAGAATAGTATTGGGAATTCCTTTATAATTGAAAAAAGGGCCAATGGGGAACAAGGTACTCAAGGGGAGTTTGTGAGGGTGTAGTTCTTTTAATTTTTTAGTGCTGACTTATATAATTGCTTTAGTGAGCAAGTGCCAGGTAACTTAAATGCAATGTGTTACAGGTAACTTAAATGCAAAAACGACAAACAGTAACTTTCTTTCAAGTGAAACAAGGAAATAAGTACAGTAAGCAATGCAGATATCACTAGGGATCCATAGAAGCGCTGAAAAGCCGCGTTTTAGGTGGAATTAGCGTTTCACGGAAATAACAAGCAAACAACAACAACCATACAAACAAAGCTAGATTCAGCAGGCCTGGATCTAGTCTATTCTACAGCAAACAAGGTGTACCAATTTCAGTAAGAAGCAGTTCAAATATGCAGGCACTATAAGCCTTTAACCAGAAATTCCCAGCTCAGAATGGCAGACTCCAGCCTCTCCTCCCACGAGTGCAGACCACAGACTCTCTTAATGTAAAATAACTGGCCTGAAGCCCAAGTGCTTAAACCAGAATTAATCCACTTTTAGAATAACAGACACTGAGCCCTCAATCAGCAGTTCCCAACTTAGAAGGATGTAAGCTACCTGTTCTGCCACTACAGTGCAGACCACAAACCTTTTCAATGTAAAACAACTGGTCTGAAGCCCAAGTGCTTAAACTAAAAGGCTTAGAATGAGTTACACCAAGCAGTAATAAATACAATTGAGCACTTTTAAGATGACGCAAAAGCAAAATAAAGTAGGAAGAAACACAAATAGAGTAAAAGCAGATAAAAAAAAAAAAAAAAATTTTGAGTCAGCAAATGAGATGGGCCCAGGAGGAGTATCCAAGTGCAAATTTACAAGAGGGGCAGGCAGTTTCAAAGCCACCAAGATTAACACCAAAACAAAAACAGGGAGGGTGGCTGGTAGGGTTACCACCTGTCCCACTTTGCGAGGGACAGTCCCTCTTTGGGCAGTTGTGTCCTGACAAAAAAATATTAAAAATGGCAAATGTCCTGAGATTGTAGGACATATTTATTTCCTATATTTTATGTAATAGTTGCATAAAACAGTTATGCTGTATCTAAAATACCTAAATGTTATAAGAAACAGAATAAGCAACTAAAATGCTACAAGAATAAGCTTTTATTTTGGCAAAAAAGTTAAGTTTTATCCTTTGTACTGACTGTGGGTATGTGTCGGCCTGTAAAATCTGATGTTTGTCCCGAAAATGTCCCACTTTGGCCATTTGAAAAGATGGCAACCCTAGTGGCTGGGGACCTACTGAAAAAACAGAATCACAACTTCCAGCTAGATATTGCTCAATGCAACACAAACAAATTAATTTAAATCGTGTATTATTTGAAAAAAGTGCAGATAAAAATTTACTTAACTTCACTTATGCGTTCAGTTGATTGCATGCAGGTCTTAGCTGGCCAAAGCTCACAGTTTAAACAGAAGAGAAGAAAAACATTTCCATACTGAAATATGTGGATAGAATTCCCTTAAATACAAAAAGACCAGAAGTAGACAATGTATAATACATATTACATTTCTAGATCGATAAAAAAAAAAACATGAACAGTAGTTCAAGTACATAATTGTAAAAATATAATCAAAAGAGAAAGTTTGTGACAAAAACAATTAAGGATCGCTGGTGTATGATTAAGTGAAAGCGTACTACAATATGATTTCTAGCAGATTAACAAAGTGACGTGACTGTTAGTGAATTAGTTACTAACCTGGATCAGAACAGGAGCATATCCATGTTTTCTATAAGTGGGATTTGAGAAGCTTTTTTTTTTAATTAAATTTACTGTCTGTTGACCTTATGTTAAAAGGCAGGGAATTCCAGATTTTTGCAATGCTATTAGAGTAAAGGGAATCTCCAAGCAGAATTTTTTCTTTTGGTTATGTTTATTAATGATTTGTTGGTGGAACATAGGTGCAGGTTATTTCAGTACTTAGCAGGTTTTGAAGTGGTGTTTTTTTTTCTAGTCAATAAAGTATTTGATGGGATCTGGAAAGTTTGTTGAAGGCTAGCAGATTGGGTAATTCTACACAAGAGAACTGTAAGTAATTTTTGCCTTTTTAAAACTTGTGTATCAACCACACTATATTCTGTAGGTACGTATTTCACAGTCCTTTAACTGGCAGCTTTTTTCATTTGTTCCCTACTTTCCTTAACATCTTTTGGTCAGACATCATTTAATCTGCCTATACCAACCTACCCATTTAATATTAAAGCAGATTATTTTACTGTTGAAGCAGATGAATAAAGAATACAGAGAAGTTAAACCAAAGCCTCCTTTATTTATATACTCAAAGTTTATAAAATACAATTTTATGTACTGCATATTACTTAACCACTCAATGCAGGATAATTTGGAATGTGTTAGCACATGAGCATTTTTTTTTCAGATAAACATTAGTAACTGCTTCTAATTCTGAGTAAGTTCCAGAAGAGTCCAAGTGTGCACGCAAATGAAACGCTCATTCCATACGTTTTTAGGGTTTAGAAGCTAGATTCCAAAGGTAAAGGGTACTGATGCTAGGGACATATCCTGCCACGCACCACCACCCTGCACATACTACCCTGTTTTGCCCTCAGTCTGATGATTTAGTGGTGTCAAAGTATGCCTACCCAATTCTGATGATTAAACAAGAATTGCTACTCTATTTAGAGTGCACTACTCCATGTACATGTAATGGGATTCAGACACATTCTGTGCTAATGGGATCCTTTACATACTCCTAGTACTTATTCATGGCAAAATCTGAAGGCAGATGATCCTGTTGCATAAACCCTCAAAGGAAGCCACGGCCCCACATATCTCACGGACTACTGCAAGCATGACAGACGCTGCAGTAGCACTGATGAAACACAATGGGTGGAATGCTGTGAAACTGCACAGCTATCACTCTTCTACTATTGCTTTCTTAAACATCAATTAAAGTTGTCCTCTGTGGATGAAGTGGGTAATAAGATGATCAGAACCACTCTGCATGCATGCAGCCACTGAACAGGGTGATGAAGCCCTGCGAAGGTCATATATACAACTCCTGTAACTTAGCTGTGTTCCTATAAGCATGCACACTTTCCCCATACAACTTTAATACCAATAATGCCAGTGGATAAAACAGTCATAGTGAAATGACACTAGCTTCAAGAAACCAAATTTATTCAAACATGATAAAAATTCTAGCACTGTAGTAATACAGCATCAATAGAGTAAAAACAAGTATCACTTAAGCCAGTTAAAAATTAATAAAAGCCAGTTTGTGCAAATGCATAACTCAGTCGAAGTGAAACACCAATAATATTCTGAAACTAATGAAGCAAGTACTTGCAATTCATTTCATTACTATGTCCCATAGGACTTAGAGTGCCAAACTGTAATACAACTATAATATAAAAATGCGATCTCTACATAATAAATATCCCTCAATATTTTACCATCTCACTCATCTACTTTAACCTATTAAGCATTACTGCCTTCAAACCATTGTATGTTGTAACAATGTACAGCCATAGAATTTTCACAAACTATATAAAACAAATATTATGTGCCTGCTAAAGTACATACACCAATGTAGACTTGATCAAGTTTCCCCGGAATAAAATAAAATGATTAAGAAAGCAATAGTAGAAGATGTGGAGGAAAGAGAGATGGCTAACAAGGGTTTGTGTTGAGATACAGAATCCGATCTTTTGTACATAAAAATAAATCATATAATGGTCCAAGTGTTGCAATTTACTTAGTCTTTCGGCTTTTCCCGGTTAGGGGTCACCACAGCAGAACTCCGGTCCGCTCATGATTGGCAGTGGATTTTTATGGTGCCGAGTTGCCAGCCCGACACCCAACCTTCAAAGAAGGCATGCCCATTCACGCTTGCACCTACCTGCATGTCTTTGCATGTCCTCCCCATGGCGGAGTGACGTTAGACTCCACACATAAGGTGCTCCAGCCAAGAATCGAACGGGAGAACCTCTTGCTGTGAGGCGACAACACTAACTGCTGCACCACCGTGGCCAAGTGTTGCAATAATGATCTGAAAAAGGGAGCTGGTGTACAGGATGGAGGAGGTGCACAGCAGCCTAGGAAAGACTGGAATGCCAAGAGTTTCCAAGACCTATAGCCTTAATCCTAGAGGTTGCAAAGGGTGGGCCCACTCCTGTCAAAAGTCTATGTTGCTACTGAGTCTTGAGTCGAAAAGCTGGGATTTTTTCCTTGTTACAGCTTTAAATAATTATCAGTAGACTCAGAGATTATATCAATTCGTATTACCTTTAATACATTTTGTATAAACATTAATTTCATCTGCTTTTATTTTATACTCATTTATCTTACTTTAATATTCTAACGTCTTGTCTGAATAGTGTTTTAAGTAGAGTTTTAAAGATTCCATGTAGCCTTAACAGGCACATTTTCATAGGGATCACATTGTAAAAAAAGCACTTAAAACTGTTTTTTTATAAATGTTATAGATTCTAAGCCTTTCAAGATGTCTGGGGCAATCTTTCATACAGGGTACCTGGGAGATTCTTCTACGCATTATTTTGACAGAAAAGTACTACAATCTAACACAAAAAGTATCACAGCACACAAATTTATGTTATGACTTGGATTTAGTATAATCAAGAGTACTTCCTTGAAATTAGTAAGGAATGAAATTTATGCACTCAACACCACAGTGCATGATTTTAGCATGCATCAATAACGACTGATCTATCCACTCACAACCCCTTTTTCCCCATTTTTGCAAATGTTGTTGGGGGTGACATCAGCAGCGACAATCCTCTACAGCCAGTGTTCACACTGCAAGGATAACTTGAGTTTTTCTGAAGCACTTTCATACTTAAAGTCCCGACCCTCCAGATGATGAAAGAGAAACCATTGCTTATTGCTAATTATATAAAGAAACATAAAACTAAATAACTATTTATAATGTTTACAGTTACATTCATACGAATACCCACTGATAACAACCTATCAGCTCCTGGTGTGCTGCTGCAAATGGAGTGCAAACAGTAATAAGGTTGTTGTGTCTTTCGAACTCCGGTCCGCTAGTGATTGTCAGGCCCTGACACACAACCTTCAACAAAGGTAAGCCCATTCACGTACGTCTCCACACAGAAGATGCTCTAGCTGAGAATCGAACAGGACATCTTACTGTGAGGCGACAACGCTACCGCAGCACCACCACCACAGTAAGAAGGTACTTAATTAAAATAAGAAAAGAATAATACAGCCTTCAATAGCAATTACAGTTTATGTTGATAAACTTCTAAAATATAACCATTTTAGATAACGGGAACTTCATATATAAAGATTGAGTTTTCTTTCCCAACACAAAGGGAAGGATATAGTGCCACATGCTGTATGGCTGGTACACATTAAAACCAAATACTAAAACAGTGTGTGATTCATAAACACTGCTACAAAATATAGACCACCAATGCAGATGAACACCCTAACACTGCTCGATTCACAGATGTGCAGAAAATGTACAGGTTAGGCCCAGCTCCCACAAGTAATGGGACCAGAACCACATGCCTACAATTTTGTAACTACTAGCCGAGCAACAGCAGCAGTACAACTGCAGACTCAATTGCTTTTAAGGTTACTTCTGTGTGACAGCAAAAAAAGCTAATGTTATGGCCATCCCCTTTGCTACAGGTAAACCTGCTACCACACTCACTTATCTCCAAAACCAATCATGACGGAACACTTCTTGTGGGATTCCCCTATTTCTACATATGTTGATAGCACTGCTATCAGCAGGCAAAGGCAATGAATGCACAATCTTTTAGGACTCACTCTTGCCTATGCATGTGAATGACTATACACTAGTTTGTTGTGGATAACAGCATGTTACTTTAGCATTGGCAGGGTACAGTTTGAATATCTGCGTATTTGGACACCACCACCCTTACATGACACTCACTCATCTGTCACTACCTTGTCTGTAGAGTGCTGAATGCATGCTGATCCTACAGACCAATACATTCATAGGTGCACATGCAAGTACTAGGCTAGCTGCCCTTGTGGGCCATTTTAAGCCTAGCCAGTTTCCCTTTTTGTGCTCAAAATAACCTATCCCATTTGGTTATAGACTGGCCTTACCCATCCTATGGCCAATAATTATATATTGCTCCTAATAACACCTGGGATCATACCACAGATAATTTAAGGGGATCCATACATTTAGGAGATGCCTTTCTCCATTAGTAGTAGTACAAGGGGCAGTCCTGGGGTAAATTTTCTGTTTCTCATCCAAAGAACTTAGTTGCTCTTGAAAATGGACAGGGATGAACTTTGTTTTATGTACAGGAGATGGGGAGTCTATTCCATAGCAGTGGTATCCTATGTGAAATACACATGTCCCTCAAAACCATTCTGTTGATATTGCAAAAGAGATTTACAACCCTAGACAGAGTATTTCTAATGCCATCTGACTTGCTGATGTGCAGTAAATCCATCAGTAATGCGTCAGAGAATGCCTTGTATGCCAGACACAGGTTACCTCTTAGCAATCTGTAGGATACGGAGTACAGTGAAAGAGCTTTGACTCACTCCACGTAAGACTTGTTTGGGTCTTATATCGTTTTAATAAGGTATCTTTGTGGGTGTTCCAGCTGTTGCATGTGTCTGGACAGACATGTGCCAAAGGGTGCATTATATTTAATGATTGGCCTAACGAGGACTTGAGTAAAGGGGGACAATGACATAACTAGATCTAGACACTATCCCTTTGTTTATAAGCTGTACAATACAGAAGAACTTTCTTTCTTACAAGACACATGTTTTTCAAAAGATAGGTCACTGTCCATATAAGTTCCCACAGATTTAATAGTGACACTAGATATATTTGTAACATTATACGTGACAATTAGAAAATGCTTTTAGTGGATGAACAGATAGGGAATATAGTTGGCTCTGTACTTGATTGAGTTATAAGAGGAACAGTAACTTGAAAGATCTATTATGTTACAGACCAACTAATACTCATTGTTTTAGATTTCCATCAGAAAAGAAAGGTACACACCCTTGTAAAAAGATGCAAAGCATGTCCTTTTATAAATATTTTAAATAAATGTTCACATCCAAGTACACATAAGGATTATTTTTATACAGGATATGCTACATGCACTACTAGAAATGTGATATATATTGCTAAATGCAACCATTGCACTAGTTTTTATGTAGGCAAAATAAACCAGATGTTTAAACAATGAATATTACAACAGCAACATGGTATACGTAACAGTTTAGAACACAATGCTTTGTTTCAACATGTAGCACTTCATTCTGATCATAGCTTTTACTTTATGGTTATAGATACCATCAACAGTAACATTAGGGGCGGAGATTTGCAAAATGCCACTGAGGTAAGGGAAACATATTGGATAGAAGATCTAACTACATGCACATGTTCTGCCAGGTTTAAATGCTTTTACTCCTTTAAAACCTGTGGTGAAAGCTTGAAGACTGTGATTTGGTTATGTTAAACACATTTATGACATTTTACACAATTTTTGTGTGTTATGGTTGTCCTTTATATGTGTTAATATTTTATACATATTTTAGTATGTGTTTTCACAGGTACATATTTTTATTTGTATTGAGAATGTGTTATGATGCATCAGGAAATGACATCTGCTGTTCTATGATTTATCAGGAAATTGCATGGGCCATCTGAATTCTGCTGATTGGCTTACATTTTAAAAGTGGTATGTGTGTGTATATATATATATATATATATATATATATATATATATATAGAGGTCTACCTGAGATGGTCGACAAGTCATTTGATCGACAATTCATTTGGTCGACAGGCAGATTTGCCCCCCTCCCCAATGTTGTGCGACCCTGGAGTTGATATATATAGTTAGGGGGGATGTAGGGGGCACAGCCCCCCACATAAAACTGCTTGTCGACCAAATGAAAGTCGATCAAATGGCTTGTCGATCATGTGATAGGGATCCATATATATATATATATATATATATATATATATATATATATATATATATATATATATATATATATATATATATATATATATATATATATATATATATGTATAGTTATATGCATGTCAGTTAATAGTAGGATCTGATGAAGGAAGTTGTTTTCTGAAAGCACTATGAACCTGCTGCTGTTTGTTTGGATATTTTGAAGGGTATGTTTGCAAAACTTTTCTGAAGGGTACATTTATTCTGTGATCCTCTATCCCTGGGATCCCTGTGCCATCTTAGAGAATTTGTCACCACCTAAATATGCTACTATTGCAAAAGTTAAAATTTGTTTTTAGGAAGACTTTTTGTGGCCAAGTATCTTGAGGAAGTTTTGATTATACTGGACTAAGTCATGTTGGTCTACATCCCCTGGGAAATAAAGATGGAATTGTCAAGCCAGATCTATAATTACAGGAAGTACGTAATGTACATTTTTCTTTTTCATTCTCTTTATCTGTGTTATTGTCACTTGGAAAGGAGAAAGGATACAGCGTATAAACAAAGAAAAGGTGCATCATACGTATAAGGTAGTTCCATAACAGATTTTGCCACTTAAATACATTTGTAATTAGAAGTAAGAAGTAGACAAATGTACCACATTAGAGATAAAAGAGTGGGACTTGATTCTGGTGACAATAGCAAATAAGAATGCTATGAATGGTAATATACCTTAGAGAATGGGCAACTTGTACATCTGCACCCAAACTGGAGAATGAACACTGTGCAGCAGAGTGTTAATGTACAAGAAATGCCCAATGAAAAATAAGTCCGTGGATTCTCTATGTTGGATGTGGAAGGTAAAGTTCTTCTTATCCCTGTTATATCACTGGACCATAACCCAACTGGATAACTGGCAGACTCTAATAGTCCTGAATAGGTATGTCAGAACAGAGCTTGACCAGATTGCTATTAGAAATAAATCGCACCAAGAGAAATTTCAGCATGGTAAGCATACAAAGGAAAGATCATTCTATGAAATGGACTTGGTGTACCTTCAAGGTCCACAGACCACAAGGTGCAGTTAATGAAAACACAGACCCAATCTTGTGTTGAGGAAACAGACAATGGATAGATTTATAGTATGCCAGGTGATCAGCTGATAACCAGAATGAATGGAAATACTCATCTGCCTAAAGAAGCGAGTTAAAAAGAATGGACTCTGATGTTTTAAAGTGATGCAAGTGAACCTGACATCATAGTGAATCACACATTTCAGACACATTAGAGTCAATGGAGTTCAGGAAAGCCAGTGTATGACATTGTGATGTCATTTTCTGCTGAAGAACTCAGTTCTAATAGATACCTACCCACCTCACATCAAAGGGCACAAAAAATGCCATTTTACCATGATAAAAGTTTTATGTATTTGAAATATAAAGGGTAGTGGGGTAAAGTGATACACAGAGGATGATACTCAGGAAAAACTGAATTTAAACAGTAAGAACTGTAACTAAAAACATGGAACAGTTAAAGATGCAAGTACAAATGTGGGTGAATATACCGCAAAAATATTTAAAACGGTGCACAAGCAAGTTTTAGAATTGTCAGTGTGTTTTCTTTGAACCATGGTTTATTTTTCAGCATTTCTGATAGGAACTCAGAATGCTGCACTGCCAAGATTTGTCAAAATCTAGCCCGGCTACAATATAAAATGCGTCTGCATTGGAATGTTCAAGATAATACAGTGAGCCTAAAGAGTATGTCTGGTTTCACTGCATGTTTCACACCACGGTTCTGTATACGACAGGTCTCTCCTTACTTTCAATACCTTTCAACACCACTTATCCTAACATGCTTGGAAGGTGCCATCTGTGATGCTAGTAATCCATTATCAATCAGAAGACTATGTTTCTCAGAACTGGCCTGCAGAAGGGAAGCCAAAGGCATTCATGAGTTTGCCCTATCTCAGAAGGGGGCTTTTATTTCTTAGGCTAAATCTGTTGTAGTGGCTGAGGGTTTTATCTTTAGAAGAACAACTTGTTAGACCACATGAGGGATGCAAGCAAGCAGGAAACTGCACTAATGTTGCTGCACAGCTAGGTCACTAAAGAAAAAAAAGTCTCTCTCTCTCTCTGCTAAACGGATGTTGCCAAAATGAAAAGCCTGGTCACAGTTATGGAGATCGAGGTGGGCTCTGGAATATCACAAATGTCAGGACAAAAAACACTGAAAAATACAGTATCTGCAATTTTTCTCAACCTTCCCAGGGCTAGGAAGATGTAGTTAAGTGACTTATTAAAAGCTGCTGCAATCAGCCCTGCAATGTTTTCTATCAAAACAGTGATGGGAAAGAGACTCAAGAGAATTTTCATATACTTGCTGGAATTGAAAGTAGAGCAAATGCTATGTATTTCATAATGCTGAATCAATTTATCAGTTTTATTTTTTTTTCATTACTGATTTAAATGGCATTGTTAGGAATTCACATTTTCAGAAAAATCAGTTAATGCATCCAAAGTACTGTTAAGTCACTTCTACATTTGCCATTAACAGCAGGAATGTCTTTTAAAACATCTCAGCTGCGAATCATACAGTCAGTCATATGTATGTTCTTCTCACTTACGCAGTAGATGATTATAATGGGTATTAAGGGTATTAGCCTGTCTCATCTAAGGTACAAATTTCATCAAATCCAGGAAAGTCTTGTTTAATTAAATTGGACTTCTTACCAACATCACAGAGGTGGTTGCAAATGCATACTCTGATTATATACTGTACTTTTAGTGACATGGGAATTTAATACGAGAATTGTAGGAAGGCACATACAGCAGACTGCAACACCTCAAAAATAATATAACAGTGACTAACTGGATAACAAAGGAAAGTTAAAAATGTGTATAGCACAAGGCCACTTTAACGTTATTTTTGTATGATCAAAGGAATTAGCCCTTGACATGTGAAAATTCAGCAAATGAAGTACTAAAAATCACCACTTCTTCATATGCCGTTTTTTTTTTTAACTTCTAGATACTGTGACCCAATGTCTCTACCATAAAAAGCATGACATGTAAACAATACACTTCAACCATCAACTATCGGACTACAACTACAATTTATTCTAACCTGTGTTTTATAGTTTGCTGTCAATAAATTACTATGAAAGGAGCATGTATGGCCTACTGACATGGAAAGGATGGCCTCCATTACTCTAAAGGTCATGGAAGGCATCTTTACACTGTCTGCTAATGATCATCCCCACTAACACTAACTGCAAATGTCTGTTTGTACTATCTTAAGTATATATGTGCCTCCTGTCCAGTTGTACATATATCAAATGGGCATGTATATTTCCTAATTTCCACAACTGGCTACTAGCTTCCCAATAAGCTAGGGAATAAATTAATCTCTGAAATCTTTTGACTATTACATCCAGAATGCTTTCTTCAGGCTCTATTAACAGATTTGTTCCATTTGGTGTCCGGACCCTCACATCCCATTAATTAGCAGTAGGTCAGTGGCACAACAGGTAGCGCGCTCTTCTTTGCTGCTAGAAGGCTGCTAATTCTATTTCCACTCTAGGTGGCTTGATTGCTGTCAATGCAGTACAGCATTAGGGGTGTGCTGCACTCCTGTGTGCATAACCCTTCAGACGACACATTAAACAGGCATCCCATCTCCTTGAGCTGGTGATAGCTCTGGTAGATGTAAAATGATCCCTCTGCACTTATTGAAAATAGTAGTTTTTTTATTTGTATACATATATTCATTTCATATTTTTACATATTTTATCAGTCAATATATTCATATTTTCCATTTTAAGTATTCCCCCCTACTCTTTTTCCACAACCAAAACTGTATTTTTCCAGTATTTTTGTCAGTCTACTTTCCACTGTATCTGACTTCATTAAGTCTTTCATTGCATACAGTCCATTTTACATAGGATATGATTCGTGTCCATATTTAACATTTCAAAATTTAAATAACTTTTAATCAAATCATGTTTACATAGTTCTTTCGACAGTTTTTGAATGATCTCATATTTAAAAAAAAACATGTTCTGTAGTTTCCAATTCTTTACATTTATTACATTTTCTATCCTGTTTTCTCTTGTATGGCATATCTGCCTGCACTGGTAATTTTCCTATGGACAACCTCCACAAAAATCATTGCATTCTTTAATTCGTTTATAATTTCTGTATCTCATCATTTTCTTTTTATCTCTAACTCTTTGCATGGCTCCACCAAATAAAAGGATAGCATAATGTTAACATCCCAGTCTTTTCTGTTCTTTTCTATCACATTCTTATAATTTCTACAATACAATTTTACTGTAAAATTCATTTCTTCATTAATGACACTTGGACTTTATTCATTTCCATTTTTTCCTGGATTTCTCTACATTTACAATACATTGTTTCTGTCAAATCTTTATTTTTTATTACTCCTTTTAGTAATTTATACATACATAAAGAGGCTGCATGCACAATCAGATCTATCAGCCCCAATCACCCTCGTTCATCTTTCATATACAAAATTCCTCCCTTCACTGGGTTCAATCTTGACCCCCAAATAAATGAAAAAACTGCCTGTATATTTTTTTCATATTTCATTGGCATCATATAAACATTTGCAATATAAGCTATTTTACCTATTATTGTGGTGTTTATTAAATGTGGTTTCTTTTTCTATGAAAACCTACGTCTTCCAGAATGTGATCATGTCTGACTCCTTTACAGACAATGAACAAATGGAATTAAAGTTACTATTCTGACCTTCCAAATACTATCTCTGCATCATCATCTTCTTCTTTCGGCTGCTCCCGTTAGGGGTTGCCACAGCGGATCATCTGTTTCCATTTCTTCCTGTCCTCTGCATCTTGCTCTGTCACACCAACAACCTGCATGTCCTCTCTCACCACATCCATAAACCTTATCTTAGGCCTTCCTCTTTTCCTGTTACCTGGCAACTTCATCCTTAGCATCTTTTTCCCAATATACTCAGCATCCCTCCTCAGCACATGTCCAAACCAACGTAATCTTGCCTCTCTGGCTTTATCTCTAAACCTTCCAACCTGGGCTGACCCTCTAATATACTTATTACTAATCCTGTCCACCCTCGTCACACCCAGTGCAAATCTTAACATCTTTAACTGTGCCACGTCCAGCTCTGACTCCTGCCATTTTGTCAATGCCACCGTCTCCAGCCCATATAACATAGCTGGTCTCACTACCCTCTTGTAGACCTTCCCTTTCATTCTTACTGGTACTCGTCAGTCACAAATCACTCCTGACACTCTTCTCTACCCATTCCATCCCGCCTGTACTCTCTTCACCTCTCTTCCACACTCACCATTACTTTGAACTGTTGATCCCAAGTATTTAAACTCATCCACCTTCGCCACCTCTACTCCCTGCATCCTCACCATTCCTCTATCCTCCCTCTCATTCACACAAACATATTCTGTCTTAGTCCTGCTGACCTTCATTCCTCTTCTCTCTAGGGCATATCTCCATCTCTCCAGGGTCTCCTTCCACCTGTTCCCTACTCTCACTACAGATCACAATGTCATCTGCAAACATCACAGTCCACATGGACTCCTGTCTGATCTCGTCTGTCAACCTGTCCATCACCACTGCAAATAAGAAAGGGCTCAGAGATGATCTTTGATGTAATCCCACCTCCACCTGAAAACGCATCCGTCACTCCCACTGCAGACCTCACCGCTGTCACACTACCCTTGTACATATCCTGTACCACTCTTACATACTTCTCTGACACTCCCGACTTCCTCATAAAATACCACAACTCCTCTCTAGGCACCCTGTCATACGCTTTCTCCAAGTCCACAAAGACACAATGCAACTCCTTCTGACCTTCTCTGTACTTCTCCATCAACACACTCGGAGCAAACATTGCAACTGTAGTGCTCTTTCCTGGCATGAAACCATACTGCTGATCACTAATCACCTCCCATCTTAACCTAGTTTCCACTACTCTTTCCCATAACCTCATGCTGTGTCTGATGAATTTAATCCCTCTGTAGTTACAACAGCTCTGCACATCACCCTTATTCTTAAAAATCGGTACCAAAACACTTTCTCTATTTCTCAGGCATCCTCTCACTTTCCAAGATTTCATTAAACAATCTAGTTAAAAACTCCACTGCCATTTCACCTAAACACCTCCATGCTTCCACAGGTATGTCATTTGGATAAACAGCCTTTCCATTCTTCATCCTCTTCATAGCTATCCTTACTTCCTCCTTGCTAATCCACTGCACTTCATGATTCACTATCTGCACATCATCCAACCTTCTCTCCCTCTCATTCTCTTCATTCATCAGCCCCTCAAAGTACTCTTTCCATCTGCTCAACACACTCTCCTTGCTTGTGAGTACGTTTCCCTCATTATCCTGTATCACCCTTACCTGCTGCACATCTTTACAAGCTCAGGCCCTCTGTCTAGCCAATCGGTACAGGTCATTTATTCCGTCCTTAGTGTCCAACCTTTCATACAACCCTTCATACACCTTATCCTTAGCTTTCGCCACCTCTCTCTTTGCCATGCACCTCATCTCCTTATACTCCTGTCTACGTTCCTCATCTCTCTGACAATCACACTTCTTCTTCCCTAATCTCTTTCTCTGTATACTCTCTCCTGTACTTTCTCATTCCACCAACAGGTCTCCTTGTCCTCCTTCCTCTTTCCAGATGTCACAACAAGCACCTTTCTAGCCATCTCCCTTACTAGCTCTGCTGTAGTTACCCAGCTATTCGGTAACTCTTCACTGCCACCCAGTGCCTGTCTTAACTCTTCCCTGAACTCCACCTCACAATTACCCTTTATCAATTTCCACCATTTGATCCTTGGTGCTGCCCTCACACTCCTCCTCCTCTTCTTGATCACCAATGTCATCCTACAAACCACCATCCTATGCTGCCTAACGACACTTTCCCCTGCCAACATCCTATGCTGCCTAACGACACTTTCCCCTGCCACCATTTTACAGTCTCCAATCTCCTTCAGACTGGCCCTTCTACATAAGATTTAATGCACCTGTCTGCATCTCCCTGCATCTCCCTCCATTCTTGTATGTCACCATATCCTCCTCTCTCTTGTTAAAATACGTATTCACCACAGTCATGTCCATCCTTTTCGCAAAATCCACTACCATATGACCTTTGGCATTCCTTTGCTTAACACCATACCTACCCATCACTTCCTCATCCCCTCTGTTCCCTTCACCAGCATGCCCACTGAACTCTGCTCCAATCACCACTCTCTCACTCTTGGGTGCAGTCATCACCACTTCATCCAACTCACTCCAAAATTTTTCTTTCTCATCCATCGCACACCCAAGTTGTGGAACATATGCACCAACAACATTCATCATTACACCATCAAATTCCAGCTTCATAAACATCACTCTATCCGACACTCTTTTCACCTCCAAAACACTCTTAGCATACTGTTCTTTCAGGATAACCTCTACGTCATTTCTCCTCCCATCCACACCATGATAAAAAAATTTGAACCCACCTCCGATACACCTAGCCTTGCTCCCCTTCCATCTGGTTTCTTGCACACACAATATACCAACCTTCCTTCTCTCCATGATATCAGCTAGCTCTCTCCCTATACCAGTCATACTGCCAACATTCAAAGTTTCGAACCTCACTACCACAGTCCTACCCTTTACCTGCCTTTGAGCATGCCTTCCCCCCTCTTCTCCGCCTTCGGCCAACAGTAGCTCAATTTCCGCCAGCACCCTGTTGGCCAACAGAACTGGTGGCGGTCGTTAACCCGGGCCTCAACCGATCCGGTATGTATATCTGCACTGTTGTCTGCATGCATGATTTGGCAAAATTTTACGCTGGATGCCCTTCCTGACGCAACTCTCCCCATTTATCTGGGCTTGGGACCAGAACAAAGAAATGCACTGGCTTGTGCATCGCCAGTGGCTACAACATCAATACTCTATTATATTCCACATCTCCTATAACAACTTCATACCCAAATCCTTTGCTTTTCTCTTTATTTATGCTTAAACCAATTTTCTTCAACTGTGTACTCAATTTTTTATTTAATTTTTTCCATCCAGACTTTAATTCTTGCTATTACTACAATATCATCAGCATAAGTATACATTATTGGGAATTGCATCTTCTCCTTTACTTGACATGTAATTAATTTGCATTACTACTGTGTTCATGAAAATAAAGTCCATACTGGCAGGAATTCCTTGTTTTATACCACTCTGTGTTTTCAAATATTCCCCAATTCAAATGTTTGCATTCAGTTTCACACAATTCCTTTCGTATATTGATTTAATTACTGGTAATATTTTTCACTTATGTTGTATGCTTGTAAAATTCCCCATAATGACTTGTACTGAATGTTATAATATGCCTTACTGATATCACGTATCATGATTTTTGTTTCCATTTTTTTATTAATATCATCAATTAATTCTTTTATTATCCACAATAGGCCTAGACTCTCCTTTCCTTTTCTCCCAAACGAATTCTGATCATATAATCTATTTTAAATTGCAGTCTTGTAGTTACTATTCTCATGAAAATTTTATAAGCTGCGTTATTCAATTCTGGATCTCCAATTTTTTATTTCATCTTAATCTCCTTTTTTAATATAAATTTAATCAAACCAGTGCAAATTTCTGTATACTTAATCCCTCTTTCTAGCCACTCATTCATTACTTCTATGAAAACCATTTTTTGCAAGTCATACATTTCTTTATACATACTATATTCAATTCTGTCCAAACCTCTAGATGAATTAACATTAATATCTTTCAATATCTCATCCAACTCATCTAATATTTATTTTTCTCTCCAAATATTATCTTCATTATTTAATTTTTCAGCATTATAAATTTGTTCTATGTTAACTTATTTTTCACTGAATAAATCTAATACATATTCTTCAATTATTTCATATATTTCTACTTGTTTTTAACTTGTTTCCCCTTATTTTTAATTCTCATCTTTCTTTTACGCAAGTATGGTGCTACTACTTTTTAACTTGTAAGCAATATTTTTGCTTATATAACATCATCATCATTCTCTTTCGGCTTTTCCCGTTGGGGGTCGCCACAGCGGATCATCTCTTTCCATTTCTTCCTATCCTCTGCATCTTGCTCTGTCACACCAACCGCCTGCATGTCCTCTCTCACCACATCCATAAACCTTATCTTAGGCCTCCCTCTATTCCTCTTACCTGGCAGCTCCATCCTTTGCATCTTTTTCCCAATATACCCATCATCCCTCCTCAGCACATGTCCAAACCAATGCAATCTCGTCTCTCTTGCTTTGTCTCCAAACTGTCCAACATGAGCTGACCCTCTAATATACTGATTCCTAATCCTATCCATCCTAGTCACACCGAGTGCAAATCTTAACATCTTTAACTCTGCCACATCCAGCTCTGACTCCTGCCTTTTTGTCAATGCCACTGTCTCTAACCCATATAACATAGCTGGTCCTCACTACCCTCTTGTAGACCTTCCCTTTCACTCTTACTGGTACCTGTCTGTCACAAATCACTCCTGACACTCTTCTCCACCCATTCCACCCTGCCTGTACTCTCTTCTTCACCTCTCTTCCACATTCACCATTACTCTGAACTGTTGATCCCAAGTACTTAAACTCGTCCACCTTTACCAACTCTATCTACTCCCTGCATCCTCAGCATTCCTCTACCCCCCCCTCTCATTTACACACATATATTCTGTCTTAGCCCTGCTGACCTTCATTCCTCTGCTCTCTAGAGCACATCTCCACCTCTCTCCAGAGTCTCCTCAACCTGATTCCTACTCTCACTACAGATCACAATGTCATCTGCAAACACCATAGTCCATGGGGCTTCCTGTCTGATCTCATCTGTCAACCTGTCCATCACCACTGCAAATAAGAAAGGACTCAGAGCTGATCCTTGATGTAATCCCACCTCCACCTTAAACGGATCTGTCACTCCCACTGCAGTCCTCACCACTGTCACACTACCCTCGTACATATCCTGTACCACTCTTACATACTTCTCTGCCACTCCCGACTTCCTCATACAATACCACAACTCTTCTCTAGGCACCCTGTCATATGCTTTCTCCAAGTCTACAAAGACACAATGCAACTCTTTCTGACCTTCTCTTTATTTCTCCAACAACACTCTCAGAGCAAACATTGCATCTGTAGTGCTCTTTCCTGGCATGAAACCATACTGCTGATCACTAATCATCACCTCCCTTCTTAACTTTGCTTCCACTACTCTTTCCCATAACTTCAAGCTGTGACTAATCAGTTTTATCCCTCTGTAGTTACTGCAGCTCTGCACATCACCCTTATTCTTAAAGATAGGTACCAAAACACGTTTTCTCCACTCCTCAGGCATCCTCTGACTTTCCAAAATTTCATTAAACAATCTAGTTAGAAATTCCACTGCCATTTCTCCTAAGCACCTCCATGCTTCCATTGGTATGTCATCTGGGCCAACAGCCTTTCCATTCTTCATCCTCTTCATAGCTGCCCTTACTTCCTCCTTGCTAATCTGTTTCACATCCTGATTCACTATCCCCACATCATCCAAGCTTCTCTCTCTCTCTCATTCTCTTCATTCATCAGCCTTTAACCTTATTCTGATATCTTCCATACAATTATTTTTCATAAAATATTTTTCTTCTTTATCAAGTCTTTAAACATTTTTTGATTTAATATTTTGTATTCCATTTTTTTCTTTTTTCCTTTTTCTTCTATACATTCTAAAAATACCTTTCAGTATCTTTTTGAATGGAATCCACCATACTGCCCAATTTCGTAAAAATCTCTCATATTGATATGTTGCCATAATTCTGTAATTCCTTTTCTTTCTCCTGAATCTCTTTTTCATTTACTCTTTTTATGCCTTTTCCTATTTTAATATATTCCTCATTTTATGAATTCTTATTCAAATCATCACATGATTATTGAACCCGTTATATTTAATTTCTTTGTGTGTAATTTTAGGCCTTCTGATATTAAAAAAATAATCAATTTCTGTCTTAATTTCATTTGTAAGTCCAGTGTTTATCTTCCCATATTTTTATTTTCCACTTTTCAGAGTTTCAGTAACCATTTTAACATCACAATCATTCTTTTATTTCTCAAATTATAATTAAAGTCACCTGTCATTATATCCTTGTTAACACAGACATAATTAGGTATACTTTTAAACATGGTTTCTCTTTTTTTGTTGCATATGAATATAAAGCTATTAGTCTATATACAGTGGATATAAAAAAGTGTACAGACCCCTGTTAAAATGGCAGGTTTTTGTGATATAAAAAAATGAAACCACCATACATCATTTCAAAACTGTTCCCACCTTTAATGTGACCTATAACCTATACAATTCAATTGAAAAACAAACAAATCTGTTAGGGGAAAAATATAAGATATAAAAAACATACAATAAGCTTGTTGCATTAGTGTGCACACCCTTAAACTAATACTTAGTTGATGCACCTTTTGATTTAATTACAACAGCATTCAGTCTTCTTGGGTAGGAGTCTTTCAGCATGGCACATCTTGACTTGGCAATATTTGCCCATTCTTCCTTGCAAATGTCCTCCAAATCTGTCAGATTGCAAGGGCATCTCTTGTGCACAGCCCTCTTCAGGTCACGCCACAGATTTTCTATTGGATTCAGGTCTGGGCTCTGGCTGGGCCATTCCAAAACTTTAATTCTCTTCTTATGAAGCCATTCTTTTGTTGATTTAGATGTATGCTTGGGGTCATTGTCATGCTGAAAGGTGAAATTCCTCTTCATCTTCACCTTTCTAGCAGATGCCTGAAGGCTTTGGGCCAAAAGTGACTGGTATTTGGAACTGTTCATAATTCCCTTCACCTTGACTAAAGCCCCAGTTCCAGCTGAAGAAAAGCAACCCTGAAGCATGATACTGCCACCACCATGCTTCACCGTGGGGATGGTGTTCTTTTGGTGATCCGAAGTGTTGTTTTTGCACCAAACGTACTTTTTGGAATTGTGGCCAAAAAGTTCAACCTTGGTGTCATCAGACCATAACACATTTTTCCACATGCTTTTGGGAGACTAAATATTGTTTTGCAAATTTTAGCCAGGCCTGGATGTTTTTCCTGTGCAAGAAAAGGCTTCCATTTTGCAAACCTACCCCATAGGCCAGACATATGTAGAATATGGGAGATTGTTGTCACATGTACTACACAACCAGTATTTGCCAGAAATTCCTGCAGCTCCTTCAGTGTTGCTGTAGGTCTCTTGGCAGCCTCCCTGACCAGTTTTCATCTGGTCTTTTCATCAATTTTGGAAGGACATCCAGTTCTTTGCAACGTCACTGTTGTCCCATATTTTCTCCAATTTTTGATGACTGTCTTCACTGTGTTCCATGGTATTTCTAATGCTGTGGAAATTTTTCTGTACCCTTCTCGTGACTGATACCATTCAGCAATGAGATCCCTTTGATGCTTTGTAAGCTCTCTGCGATCCATGGCTTTTGCTGTAGCAGGCAACTGAGTAAATGTCAGGAAAATCCTAATGGGACAGCTGAACTTTACTTGGGGTTAATCAGTCTCTCTTTAAGTGATGGCAGGTGTGTACCCAAAAAGACTGAATGTTGTAATTAAAGCAAAAGGTGCCTCAACAAAATATTAGTTTAAGGATGTGCATATTTATACAACCAGCTTTTTGTGGGGTTTTTTTTTTTTTATATTTTTCCCCTAACAGATTGTTTTTTCAACTGAATTGTACAGGTTCTAGTTCACATTAAAGGTGGGAAAAGTTTTGAAATGATTTATTCTGGTTTCATTTTTTATATCACAAAAAAATGGCATCTTAACCGGGGTGTGTACACTTTTTATATCCACTGTACATATTTTTTCCATCTTATATCTAGTACTGTTATTCGGCCTAGTTCTAATATTGTAATATCTAACATGTTTATGTTTTCTTGGTATGGTATACATATACCTGAACTTGTTTCTTTGCCTATATTCCAAATAACAGTACCATTCCAAAGTTTTTCTGTTTGCACCCTTTACCTCTGTTAGCTTTCTAAGGTCGTCTAGCAGTATTACTTAAGCATCTACTGCAGCACACCACTGTAAAATACAAATTCCTCTCAATATTCTTCATACTGTTCACGTTCAAATATATTTTCAGCTTTATACAACAGTTATTAGAATAATTGTATCCCCTACCTTTCTTATTCTCTCTTACCATTACACTTTTAAATTTACTTTTTCTTTTCTTCACTCTTTCCTATTCATTTTTTTTGCCTTTTACTACATGCCACTCTGACTCTTCACTTGTTTCATCGGTCTCTGCTCTTGTTGTGTTGTGTGTTCTTGTATAGCATCCTTTTCTAACTCTTTTTCTTGTATAATTTCATTTCCTTTTTCATTTTCTTGTATTTCTACCTCACATTCTAACACACATGTCCTGTATTACCACATTTCTTACATTTCACTTCAGATTTCTTTGCATTATTTCCTGTCTGACTACATAGATAACATCTTTTTTTTTGGTCACAATCATAATTAAATGATCACTTTTTTCCACAAAAATAATAAGTCTTTGATTGTCCTCTGTACCTCACAAAACCTCTATTGCCATGCACATTAAAATACTAGGTATGTGTATCACATTGTCATTTTCCATTTTTAAAATTATTCCACATTCCCAGTAGACTGTCCATAATCCTTTCATCATAGATTTTAGTAGTGTCCGCCACTTCTTTACATACAGTCAACAAATAATATCTCAGTTTTTCTGCTCCCACTTCATCTCAAAACCGAATCAAGATTATTTTTTTGTTTTCCTGACAAAGGCTTGAACAACATATTCTGACCATGGAAAGTCTGCTTTCTTTTTTCATAGGCCCCCAAAAGGTTTTCAATAGTCTAGTCAGTTTCAAAAAGAGAGTCACAAAAGCTCATTTGTTAATTAAAATGAAAGCTCTTACCTCTTCAGCTTTTACTTCTGGAGTAACATTGTCCCATACCTCATATTTGACCAGGCCTTTTTCTTTTTTACTGCTCACCTGAATATATTTTTCTTGACTTCCTTCATCTGTCTTCTCCTTAGCTCCTTCTTCCACCACCATTTGAGTATAAGGCTTTTTTTCTGGCTCTTTTTTTCCCTCTTCTATTTTTTCCATCATGTCACTCCAGGATATAGCAGTTCCACTTTCTGGCTCACTGTGGTTAACTAGCTCCTCCAAGTACTTAATCCCGCAACCCTCCCAACTGGAGGACTGAAATAACATCTTTCTGCCATTTCAAACAGGTTTTTCCAGGAAATTTTCTTCTGAATCCATCTCCACCACTGTATCTGGCTCCATCTCTTCCTGATCTCCTCACCATCAACAGATAAAGTTTTCTTTGCTCCCACATCACCAGAAAACATTTCTGGTAGTGATTCTACCATTTTTTTTTTCATTTTCAACACATTTAACTTCCAAATTGCATTGGCCCTCAGCAGCCATGTTTCTCCCTGTTCCTCCTGGCTGCCTCCACACCTGGACAGGAATAAGGAAGTCAGGATGGGTAACACCCAATATCTTCTCCCTCCTGAAAAGTGTAGGGGAAGCTCCCCCATGCCTGGCCAAATTTTCCCTTGCCGTAGAAATACCACCAGTCTCCCCTGAAGCGACCACTAGCCTCATGGGATTAAACTAGGTCATCAAAGGATAAACAAAAATAAATTAATTAAACAACCAACTCCAAGGAGGGTTGTACAACAGTAAAGAAAGGTGTCCAATTTAGCAGGGATTTTCAATAAATACAGCTGTTGCTATACATAAAGAAGAAAACAAAATGTGGTTAAAGAAAATAAAGCTTCTAAAAGCCTGTAAGCTGTAAACTTCCCAACTAAAAGTATAAATCTATGCACTGGCATAAGTATTTCTGTGCTAATGCATCAAAATATACAGAAATCAGACATACATTCCACAAATTGTACTGCACAAACATCTACAAAGCAGCCCAAACAAGATAATCTGCTGCCCAAGTTTCATGCAGTGTTGCTCTTTGTATCAGAGACAGAATACAGGCATCCATTCCTTCCTAAGTATACCAGCATTCCTAAATCAATGAAAAGATACAGTCTCCACATGTTCACCTATCAGGGGTCATTGGTATAAAATGCTTACTGAAAAAAAGCCATCCTTATTTTTTTAACCCTATGTACTCCAAGAAAAGAAAAGAAAAAAGAAAGAAACCACGTTGGATGTTTCCTTTACCCTGCACTCTTATTTTATTGATGATTTTTACCCACTCACCCACATGTAATAAAGTGGCAGGACAATCATTCTAACAGTTAAAATCATGTCTTTATGCATAACAGCCAATCAAGATAAGTATTTCAACATATGGCCATAATGTAGCCTGAAGAAATGTTCATATTTTCAAAACTTTTATAGGATGTTTTACCTTATGAGAAGTGCAAGTGGTATTGTACAGGATCATAGGAGGTTACTAGACTAATGGGGCCTGGGGTCCTTACAAGCCTAGCCAACAGATTATCCCCAAAAAGAAACCTCAGTCAGCACTTGTCTTCCCTGTCAATGAGGGACACAGGTGGAACCCCTGGGACACATTTGTGGTTACCCATCCACTCATCAAGGTTGCTCTTGAAGAGGGTCAGTGAGGTGCTCTGTTTGACTTGTATGGGGAGTCTATTCCAGACATGGGGCAGCCTCTGGGAGACAAACCTGTCTCTCCAGCAGGTTTTGTTGATGTTGCATATTAGATTCAGGCCTTTTGAGAGGGTAGTGCATGAGGAGTTAGACTTTGGGATAATTCAGTCAAATGGACATCCAGTCACTATCTGCAAACAGTCACAAGTACAGTTAAATGACATGACCTACTAGGGCAAGTTCATTTAAAATCTAAAACAAAATATTATAAACTACAAATGTTACAAAGCTACATCCAGTTTTGCACAAATATACACACACACACACACACACACACACACATATATATATATATATATATATATATATACACACACACACACATATATATATATATATATATATATATATATATATATACATACATACATACACACACACACACACACACACACACACACACACACACTGGAATATAAATTTTGCGATATGGCTTTTTTGAAAGCTCATAAATGTGACAGTTGCCATAATTGAAATAAAGATCATCAGGTACACGGTCAGACAATAAATACATGTGTTTCTGTATAGTTAGTTTTGAGTGCAACTGATCATTCTGGAATGAAAGGTACAACATTTGCATCATACTCAGGGGTACTATTTGGCATGGCTGCAAATCAGTGTAGATACAGGATTAAGTAAATGCCAAAGGGCCACAAGATACCTTATGTGCTCCTGCAGTCTAAAATGCTTCCTCCAGATGACCATTTTGGTCTCGCTGCCAATTCTCCATCAGCCTCCACTCAGTACTAAACCTGTCAAGACCACAAATCACAGCACGTGTCTTCAAAAATCATAGTGGAAGAGGAACCGTGTTCATTTGGTGTGACAAAATAATTAAGAATACTATATCACAAAGCAGCATTAAAGAATCTTTGTACAACCTTAAACTGATTTAAAAAGATAATAAGGACACAAATGACTATCAAGTACAGGAGTATATATTGTGTGTACTTGTCCAAGTATACATATAGCTATGCAATCAAAGCCAGTACAGAAAACATGTATTTGCATTTAACTATTATTGAAAATTGTAAAAGTATCATATTCTGTTATCAAAATACTGGAGAGAGAAATTGCCATCCCTAGACGACAGTAAAATAGTAGAGGCGTTTAACTTAACATTAAAATCCGTATCACTTCAAAAACTGGTCTTTACTCAATTGATGATATTTAACAATGCATATTATACCCATCTAACACTTCATAAATTTGATTCAAAAAAGTCACCTAAATGTCCACAGTGTGTAGATCAGACAGCAGACCTGTTACACATGTTCTGGAGTTGCAAGTGCATTTATAAATTATGGAATTCTTTAAAGTTACAACTACAAAAAATGGGTTACCAAAACTCAACACTCTCCTGGGAATTTCTGATTCTACATATTCCACGGAGAATTTGGACAAAACAAAAAGATTGTAATTATGAATATTAGTTTACTAATGAAATTATATATAGCCACAAATTGGTTGAACCCAGCACAGGTGTCGTGGCAAAATTTCAGGCTGTTAGCGATTAAGCATATATTAGCGCACAAATTGTTAATTAGAAATAATAAGAAAAGTATAAACAGCATAAAAATTTGGGAACAAATCTTGAATATTATTTTGTAGCGGTTCCTATCCACTTTCCTTCAGGACATTCTGTATGTGTACCAACACATTCTTGGATTAGATAGAAAATGTAGAAATAATACAAATTATTGGCTTGAGTTGGTTTATAATTGTCTATTGTAGATGCTTTTATGTTTAATTTTTTGTGATTTTATTTTCCTGTACTTGGTTAAAATGATATTTATTCTTAATGTATTATAGGGAAATTCAAAATGGAACTAAAACATTGGAAGCAATATTGTACATAATGTAAATAGTGTGTGAAATGTATAATGGTTTTGCAAAACAATAAAAATGATTATTGAAAAAAAAAAGAAAATTGTAAAAGTATATAGACAGGTACTGTTGATGCATTTTGTGTTTGTGAGCAAGCAGTGATCACATTTTTTTCCTCTTTTATCCCGTTATGTGACCGTAAAGTTAGTATATTTAAGGCAGGTGTGGAGGGCAAAGCCACCAACACTGTGGATGAAGGAAGGCATGCACCCGTGCAAAGGTTTTTAAGGGATGTTTGCTCTAATGCAGTTTTTCATGAAATGTGATTTTAAGAAGTGAGTTTTCAATCAACTTTATTTCTGCCATTTGTAATTCAGTCAAAAGAGATTCAGTCAGTAAAAAGGAATTATATATAAATATATATACACACACACTCTAAATGCAGATATACATATGCGCACACATGTACTGGTACATCATAAAGACATGTATGCAAACACCTGTACAGAAGGGGGGGGGAACATACACGTGTAAATAGAAAGGTAAAAATGAAGCACAAAAGCAAAACACAAAACTGTTTTAGGATCATGTCAGTCTTCTCTAGAAGGCTAAGGTGTTTCCTTTAAAGATAAGAGCTCCATTTATAAATACTCAAACATTCACTTCTGGTTACCAAGAAAGCAAATGGAGTCTATACTAGAACTTTAAAATATGAGCCATCTCATACTATGTCAGGCAGTTTTGCTTACGTACAGTATAATTTCTACCTGCTGTCAAAATACCAAGAGAAACTTTCCTCTCAGAGTTGTGTCTACCCCTCCACAGGAAGCGCCTGCAATTTTCCAAAAATGGAACCCTCCATGTCTAAGGCCTTGTTTCTAGGTCTAACTTGCATGTCACACAATTTAATAAAGGAACTGACACCTTCATCAAAGGTTCTCAGTAAGGAAGGACTTAAAAGATCTCTATCTACTTAAATAACTAGATGCTAAAAGTACTACAGAACATTTTTATCAATAAAAAAAGGTTTAGCAACATGGCTATTAAATTTCCTGTTGATCACTGAAAAATATTTGTCTAGGACTCAAACCGGTGCAAATATTCCCCTCAAAACATCTAAATTAATACTACCAAAGCTACAGCTTTCTTTCTGCAACCTGGAATGGTTACCCCATCTACAGACCGAGATGGTAATGACATCCAGTACCAAGTCTTCACGACATTCAAATAACTATGGATCTAGTAATCTAGAATTACATGCAAACATCATGTACTCAGTGTCAAGACTAGAACATTCCCTGATAAGAGGCAGACAGATTGTGTGTTATCCTTCAGAGACGAGAAACTGTACAGATGGTTCTTGCTCTTCAGAAATGTGCAGTGAATATGTCCCAACTACAATACACTTTTAAGCAGACATTGCAATTACATCTGTTTAAGAAACTGAGTACCAAACATTTTTCCATAATTTCTTCTTTTAAGCTTGGGTGGAACATATATGGGCACTCTGTACAGGTATGTGCCACTTAACATTCAGGATAGGTTTGAACGTTAAGTGGCGCTGACATTAAGCAAACACCCTATACTTTGTATTGTGTTTCGCTTAACGTCTGATCACATTTTTGTTCACTTAGTACACTATAGACATAAATGCAGTTGGACTTTGTACAGAAGGATGTTAAGTGGTGCACACCTGTATAACCACTGTTATTTAGTTGAATCTTTATGAGGATATAAATGTTACTTCAAAACAGTACACTGCTTTAGCCTAAGCACCTATTTAGTATCTAAGACTCCACTACTTCCAGAGAATAATATAAACATAGAAATATAGTAAATGAGAGGGTATCTGCAAAATGCTTTTCATAAGCTTCCAATGATTCCAGCAGAGATGGAAAAAAAACAAACCTCAGCAGCACCAACTGTACTACTCACAGTGTCGGCTGGTGACTTCAAATCAAAGAGGGGGCTGCAGGAGACAGGTGAATGGGTGGGGTCAATGGGAAGGGGTGTGACCAGCGAGAAAGGGGGAGGAGCTATGCTCAAAAACCACAAAAACTGTAACTTTAATTAAATACGCTATCCTGGGTGCCAAACCGTCATTATGAGTGTCCAATCAAGACAAAATGAAGTGTAGAAGAAAAAAATATTTCAATGCATTGGCTGCATGACAGCTTACTTAATAGCTAGATGGAAACAAAAAGGTTGTTAGGCATGAAAAAATAAATTACTTTTTAAATACATTACTGGAATGCCAGTCAAAATCATGTACAAGAAAAACAAACAGCACTCAACTCAAACCACTTCTCCTTGCACTGCAGTTCTAACTATAATTTATATTCAGCTTTATTAAATTACCAAGTAACATGCTGAAAAGTAGCAATCTCTGTGATACCCCAACTTGTAAAAATGTTTCTTATCCAAAAAAAGACCTGCTGCCTGACAACTATCTACTTGTTTCATGGGGAAAACATGATCAAAGTAAAAAATGAAAAGCAAACAAGAAACAAGCTCAAGATACATTGCTTAAAAGATTACTGTACAGGTAATGGACCACACATGATAGATTGGCATTCTGTTTGGTTTAGAGGTAAAGCCTGCAAAGATGACTACAAGTCTCCAACAAATGTAATGAGCTTCTTAAAATAATATTAAAAAACAAATAGCTGCAATATAATAATCCAATACGAAAGAAAAACACCAGTTAATGCGATGGCAGAACAATATGCTCAATGTTCAAGTTTGCGTAGATGAAATACGGTTGCAACTACTAGGCAGTATTCACTTCACCAAAAGTCAACGTCCATACGAGATAGTTTAAATCAGTTTATTAACAAACAGCAACGGCAAGCGCTTTCACCATAAAAGGCTTCCTCAGGCCAACTGCATAGTTTAATCAACAACCTTCTTGTATATTAATCAATTTAATGACATAATTTCCTGTTATCAATTAAGTAAAAATATTTTTCATAACATTACATAAATATCAAAATGCTTATATATAAAAATATCTATATGATATACATTAAAACGATATGCATCCATGTTAATATTCTTAAAAATATATAAAAAGATGTCATACCTAGATGATAAACTGATATGCAATATATATATAAACTAAAATACAATAACATACTAAATGGACCTTAGCTCATGATAGAAATACTATTATATACACTAATGAATGTCTGCAATAATATTCAACATGAGGGGAATGGATTGAATATACCTGATTCAGGTTCTACTGCAGTTAATAGAACAAGCAATGCTGCTGAATGTATAAGACCAATTTTGAAAGATCATGAGCCTGGTTCTAAAATTAATGATTCTGTTCAAGAACAACCTGTAGTTAGGAGGAAAATTGACATTAATAAACATTTTAAAGGGAATACTGAAGCAACCCCTTTCCCTATCTCAGAATTTCAGAAAGGCGGGAGGGATCGCTCAATGAGCAGAGGCAGACAGAGAAAGAGATTGGCAGAAGAGCACGTAGGCCCCAACTTGAAAAAGATGTGGGAGAAAGTAACCAATCACTGATTTGGAATATTTCTGATAGAATCTTGACTGACGATGAGATATATGTCCTAGAAAAAGGACTTTCTTTTATTCCCTCTACCAAAAGTGAAATCTCTGACTCTGTGGTTGACCTTAAAATGTTTGTTCGTAATTTACAGTTAAAATTCAATTTTAGTGGAATGAATGAAAATGAAAACTTATGTAGGCCCTGTAAACCTAGCAGTTATGTACCTGCGTTGCATCCTTTAGGCGATGCTTTTTCTAAATTAGTGGAACAGGAATTGCATCACATGGACCAGCATAATAAAGATAAAAAATGGTCTGGAAATCTATCTATGAGACAAAGATTAGCTTTAAATGATTTAAGAACTGACTGTAATATCATGATCAGACCTACTGATAAGGGCGGACCTACAGTTATTATGAATACTACTGACTATATAACAAGTATGAATAACTTATTAAATGATATGAAATATTATAGTCGTATCCATTCGCAACACATATTTAGGATTATTAGGAATGTATCAGATTTATTATTAGCTGTGTGTAATAACGGACTTATCACTGATGAAATGTTAAAATATTTCTTAGTAAATGAACCAAAACTCCCAATTATACAAGGAGTACCAAAGATTCACAAAGATCCTTTTGACCCACCCAGGAGACCGATAGTAGCAGGCTGAGGGTGGGTGACTGAACCTTTGTCCGTATACCTTGAAAGTAAGCTGAGGCTAGTAGTTAATAGTTATGAGCATATATTAAAAGATACAAAACAGTTTTTAATAAAGTTATATAGTGAAATGAAATATATTACATACGATGAAAGATTTATAATGGTAACTTTAGATGTTCAGTCCTTTTTTACATGTATCCCTAATTTAGAAGGAATTATTAGTATTAGCAGATGCTTGCAACAACAAGGTGCATTTACTGAAACACATATAACCATGATTTGTAATCTTATGAAAATTATTTTGAATAATAATGTTTTTACATTTCATAATCAAATTTACATACAAAGAGATGGCGTAGCTATGGGCACTTCTTGTGCCAATAGCTACGCCAACTTGGTCATGGCAGATTGGGAATGTAGATGCCCGTTTAAAATGGACTATTTTTTACGATATGTAAAGTTTTATGCCCGTTTTGTGGACGATTTATTTTTCATTTGGAATTCAGATGAAACAACGTTAGATGAATTTCTGAAACAAATTAAAGGGATAACCAGTTATTTAAAATTTACTATGATTGCATCTAGAGAAAGAGTGTCCTTCTTAGATGTATTTGTACAAAGATTACCTGATAGTTTACTAAATACGGGTGTCTTCAGGAAAACATGTTATAGGAATGCGATGCTACATAGATCTAGCATGCATCCTGAATATGTATTTAAAAATATCATACAGGGACAAACCATGAGAGTTTCACGTTTGAATTCTTCGGAAAAGGGATTTAATAATGAGCTGACGACACTTGAACGTAAATTTATGGATAGATCATATAGCTACGATGAAATAACACAGGGGTTTGCTGGAATACAAGATCTTAGGCAAGGAAGAGCGCAACCGTATTTTGCCTCAGCGAATGTATATGATAAGTCACAAGATAATAAGATAAATCAGCGAGTGAATGTGAACATATATTATACTCAACATGTTAATCAAAGTAGAGGTGCTTATATTAAATTTTGGGATATATTAAAAGTTGAACCTACATTAAAGGAATTTATAGGGGATAGACCTAAATTTATTTATAAAAATAAAACAAACTTATATAGAATCTTATGTGGCCCCAATAGGCTACAGGGTAGATCGTATAAAGACAATAGTGAGAACAAATATACTAGGCCATGTAATAGATGTAGGTATTGTGAATATATAGAGACATCTGGTAGGTTTATACATCCAATTATGAGACGCCCATTCTTTTTTCACGCTGAGGCAGATTGTGATAAACAACATTTAGTGTACCTTGCTACTTGTTCTGTCTGTTCTGCCTACTATGTATGCAAGACCGATAGAAAACTAAAGGAAAGAATCAAAGAACATGTATATAATATTAAAATCAAATGTAATAAAAATGCCTTGGCTAAACATGTGAATGAAACCTCCCCTGATCATATGTTTAAATTTCAAGCTATTTGTATGAATTATGTTAACATTAGAAGGGACGATATTAGGAATACCACCGAACAGTTTGAGAGCAAATGGATCATTAGGCTCAGAGGGGATAGATACCCTGGACTTAATGACAGGGTTCCTATTAGACCCATTCCAAAAGGTAGACCATTGAGGAAATAGCATATGTTTAGCTATTTATAGGATTCCTTACATACTTATTGTTTATATATGATATTATTAATTGTTGAATATTATTGCAGACATTCCTTAGTGTATATAATAGTATTTCTATCATGAGCTAAGGTCCATTTAGTATGTTATTGTATTTTAGTTTATATATATTGCATATCAGTTTATCATCTAGGTATGACATCTTTTTATATATTTTTAAGAATATTAACATGGATGCATATCGTTTTAATGTATATCATATAGATATTTTTATTTTTATATATAAGCATTTTGATATTTATGTAATGTTATGAAAAATATTTTTACTTAATTGATAACAGGAAATGATGTCATTAAATTGATTAATATATAAGAAGGTTGTTAATTAAACTATGCAGTTGGCCTGAGGAAGCCTTTTATGGTGAAAGCGTTTGCCATTGCTGTTTGATAATAAACTGTTTTAAACTATCTCGTATGGACCTTGGATGGGGGGATACTCTGCACATTTACACTGCATAACTGCTCCTTGCCTTGCTTGGACACATCCAGAGTCACTACATGGGGGAGTGGGGTGCAACAAGTATGTCACAATTTGAAATGTCTCTGGCTGACTGTGATGGCCCTGACACATTTGTCATACCACTCAACCTCAGAACAAGAAATATGGACAGAGCCATACACAGAAGTGGGACAAAGGCCCAAAAATGAGGACAATTTTTAAATACTGTTCTTATAAACTTAGAAAGCTAATACAATAGTAGGTCTTGCATTAGTATGAATTTTCTGAAAGGTACGAAATCTGAAACTCAAATGTCTGTCATTATTTTCTAACTTCAGTCTTTAATGATTTGCCACTAATTTGTCAAAAAAAAACACAATTTTATGAAAAATGGACCAATGTGATGCAAAAATATAAAATAGCCACACAATACAGCTGGGAACCTGTCAAAGAAGGGACACTTTTTTAATATTAGTACTGCTAACTTGAGAAGTTGACACAATAAAAAGACTCCACATGCATTTCTGAAATAAAAGTAATCCATAACTCAGATTATTACAGTTATTTTTTAATTGTAAGCCCTCCACGTTTTCTTCCAAAATTGCCGTTTTGTGGCGGGATTATTAGGGGAAAAGCAACATTTTGAGGCAAAATCGGGGACAGTTGAGAGGTCTGGATATGCCTAATTTTATAAAGCAATTTATTTGCACGTACCTCTCAACCTGTTAATGCAGGAAATCTGGACAAGGCCAAATATACTGGGAGAACATATAAACAGTACTATAAATTGTTGTATAAACTGAGACAATTGATAGAATAACAGGTCTTGCTTTAGCATGCATTTTTCTAAAGATTATGAAGTCAAACTCAGTCTGTCATTATTTAGTGACTTAATTCCTAAATTATTTGCCAGAAAACCACACATTTTATGAGGAACAAACCAAAAATAAGAAGCAAAAATCTAGTCATTCTGTGAAAATCTGGACAGTTGAGAGGTATAGTTCAGCCGGGGCTGTCTGAGTTTGCCGCCCTTTCCCCTCACAAAATCATGGTCGAATGGAGCCTCCCCCCCCTGCAGCCATTCCAATGAAGCATTACTTAGCTATTTCACCCAATTCACCATAAACACTAATGTGCATACTGCTTTACGTCTACGATGATTTGGACTTCATTTGAAAGTTTTATTTTGCATTTTACAGCACAAACACTAAGACGTCTGCTAAATAAAGCAATGCAATCTCACAATGAAAACAGACTTGGCATTAAAACTTCTCTGCCCTTGAAACTCACATTCATTGAAACAGCATTGAAACCCACATTCAAAGAAAATACATTTTGCCAGTGGCAGATAAAGATTAACTTTGGGCTGTTTTCAAATCATAGGCCCCATGGACACGAAACATACACATGGTCGTTGATATACCTTCCTGACTGTATTAAATTATATTCCTTGTACAATATAGTACTACTTGTTAGAGGGTATTTGAAACTTGTTTTGAACATTTTATTTATTTATTTGCAATTTGATTACCGGGGAAGTACACTGTGCCGAATTGACCCATTCTCAGTGGAGGCCAGGGGAGAAAAGCTCCAAGATGCATTATACAATTTAGATACAAATGATAGTTAATATTAAACATGCATTTTTCCAGTAAACAATTAAACAAAATGCATGCACCAGTAATGACAAAATTGCCCAATTCAGAACATTTCCATCATAAGAGTCTACTCAAACTTCTACAATCCACCAGTATCAGTAAATATGCACAATCCCTGAAGAAGTAAAAGTCATCTAAATAATTCCACATTAAAGAAATCTGTAACTAATGAAGAGGTTGCTACTAGCAAACATTATATTTCATTGTTTCATCTACAAAAAAAGTGCCTGTTGCCCTTGAGGAATAAATTGCCTAAGATGCATTAAAAAAAACGATAAGCTAGTAATATTGCAATAAGGAATGGATGGCAAACTGATAACAGGTTCATAGTTACTAGGTATCTTCACCAAAAAGGATGGCAGCATCCACCCCCTTTACAATACAGTACAGTATCAGCAATGCATCTACCTACTGTGGGAGTAGAATCCACAGTCTTCTGCATCAAAAGCTAGTACACTACCTATTGTGCTATTAACAACACAAGCAGACTTGGCATAAGCAGCACTAAACATTTGGACCCCTGCAGCTCTCAGCTTCTTGTAAAATCTACTTGACACTCAGCTGCATCTCTGAACTTTGCAGCACAAAAAATCTGGAAAAATCCAAAATTTCAGGGGGGGGGGGGGGGGCAAAAGACCAAAAAACAGGGACACATTTTAAACATTGCTTGTATAATGTTGGAAAGTTGTTAGAATAAAATGCTGTGTTACCACCATACATTTCACTGCCAAGTATTGAACCCAGGACCCTGTGCAAAACAGTCAGAGCAACATACCACTATACCAAATCATCTGTTTTATGAAAGAAAGAAAGAAAGACTGAAACTTAAATGGCTACGATTTAGTGAATTCAGTTCTCACCATAGCGGTCAACATCTTAGCACAAAACACCTGAACAAAGCCAATAATGGAGGAATACAGCCCCAAACATATTCAGTGAATTTAGTTATCACCATAGCTCTCAAACTTGGCACAAAAAACCTGGACAAAGCCAATAATGTGGGAATACAGTCCACAAAATAGGGACAAATATCCATTGAGGACACCAGAGCAAATTCACACAAACACAGGGAGGACATGCAGACTCCACACAGAAGGCACCCCAGCCAAGAATCAAACCAGACAAGCTGTTGCTGTCAGGCAACAATGGTACCACTGCACCACTGGCTGTGTTAAGTAACAAAAATACAGAAACCACAGATTTTATGAGGAACAGAACAGAAAAAATATTAGGCAAAAATCTGCAAATGTTTTACAAATGGTGGTGGGTAGGGAATTTAGGCTCTTGCCAGTTGGGCCCAAGGTACATGGTTCAAGCCTTATTCTCTACTCACCACCAGGTAGCAACTGGGGCATTTTATACACACACACACACACACACACACACACACACACACACACACACACACACACTTCTGTAGCCCGATCACCTCACCTCAATAAACAGTCTGCCGATAAAGTCCTCCGTAGCCCGATCACCTCCATAAACAGTCTGCCTGATTAAGACCTCCATAACTCTGGGTTTCCCCGTGAGACTGTGGGCGAAGCAGTCCGGTGTGCTTCCGGGTCTGTGCGATCGTCATCGCACAGACCTCTGGGCTGGTAGGGAGGAATTCCTTTCCTTCCCTATCCGGACTGCCTAACTGAGCAGTCTGGTGTTCAAGAAGTAAGCACGCATGCGTGAGTTCCGAGAAGTTCAATTTTTATTTTTTTTTATTTTCATTTTCTAGTGGGGGACGCAATTATTTTTCTTTTTACAGGTGGGGGGCTGCAGTCCTATAGCAAGAGCCACCCCTGACTACTCATCCTCTCATCTCATGAGCTCAACAAAACTGTTTTTAAATGTGATGCCCAGCAACACATCTGGCACCTGTGTACATTCAGACAAAAGCAAGAAATATGATCAATCTAACCCAGTGATGTAACTGTCATAAAAAAAAATGTAGGCCGTCAGCAGTTAAATCCTACAGACTTGTCAACAGCAGTAACAGTTGCATTGCTTTTGATACAAATCATGCTCAATACCCAAATACTGCATTTTGTAGTATACCTAGTTGAAAATTTTCATTAGCTGCCTAGAGATGGAGGGTTTGTTAACTCTAATTTATTATTTTATAAACGATTTGTTGATGACTGCTTCCTTGTCTGGAAAGGGAATGTCAATGAGTTAAAAAATTTATTGCATACCTGGACAGCACAACTAGCTTTCTAAGATTTAAATTATCTTATTCAGATCAGATAATCGCATATCTAGACATTGATCTAAAGAAGAATGAAAATGGATTACATACTAGTGTTCACAGAAAGCAAGTACATGCAAACAGATATACGCATTGACGTAGCATGCACGCCCCTCATGTTTTCAGGGGCATTGTAAAAAGTCAGTTACGTAAAGTAGATTGAACACAAATGAACATATATTTTCTAACCAAATGAAAGAAATGAGAGAATTTACTGATAGAGGTTATGATGAAATTAATTTAAACAGAATTGCTGATGAGGTTAGAAATTAAAGACAAGAGAATTTGACCCCCTATTTCAGTAGTACAACCTATTCAAGGAATGAAAATGGGAGAAATGTCAATAAATTAAGATATATAATGAATTGAAACACTACATCTAAGGAAGTGGAAACAATCATGCGTAGAAATTGGAGTATTTTGTTATCTATGCCAGAGCTAAAACATATCACAGAAATCCCTTATTTTGCTTATAAAAATGGAAGGAATTTAAAGCAAAGGTTATGTTACAAAGATCTACATACTGGAAAAGTTATGAATGAATCTCACAGGCAGGGAACTTATCCCTGCACAAATTGCAGATGTTGTGCTGATATTATTACTGATGTTAAGTTTGTACATCCTTTGACAAAATGTACTTACAAATTTGAATGCTATGCTAATTGTAATACGGCACAGATTATATATTTAGCTATGTGTCAAAAATGTTTTTGCTTCTACATAGGAAAAAGTACTAGAAGACTAAGAGATTGTATAAATGAGCACAGATCTGAGATTAAAAGGAACGTGCCTACTTAATGCACTAGCTAAGCATATTACTGAGAAAGGTAACGGACATCATTTTAAATTTAGGGTGATTAGAGTGGTAAATAAGAATGTAAGAGGGGGTGATATCAATAATATGCTTGAGAATATAGAATATGCTTGGATCACAATGCTACAAAAGCAGATGTATATCCTGGCATTACTAATGTGATAAGCATTAAACCAGTTTTATGTTAAAAAAAAAAAAAAAACCTGCAGTAATTGCACTAGCAGATGCGTTTATACTGTAAATATATTTTAATTTGTTTTAGAGATGTACTTTTTTGGTATATCCCTATTGAATGGGCTGTGTCACATGATTTTTACTGTCACTATTTATTTGAATGGAGAATTGTGTATATTATGTTTTAGCACTGAAGAAGGGGAAACTGAAAGCTTTGCTTTTGTTGCATTAAAGCGAAGGAATTGATCAAACAAAACCAGTCTATGACAGGAGAAAAACTGACTATTGCAGAGGAATCCCTTGAAGAAGAGAAAGGTTGATCCACTGCCAACTACAGCTTTCAAAGATTCTCAGTACCCAAGTGTCTGAAGTTGTCTGGAGTCCAAAGAGGAAAGCAAAGTCAAAATTTGGGAAAACGTTAAAGGCTTGCCAGGGTGGAAAGAGGAAAACACATGAGAGGGCATAGAATGTTTATTTAGACAGGAGGGCTCTTCTTTGAGCTCCTACTATCTGCTTGAAGCTCCCTGACACTACTTAATGAAACCTTGTTTGCTTTGCTGAGAAAACTTAGTTTGATTCCTATCTAGCAGAAAATGGTCTACCATATTTTGATGAGAGGATAGAAAGGTAGGATAACCCCAGAAATAACTTTTCACTTTCATCGCACCTTTGAAGGACCTTGCCCGAGGAATGGCAAAAGAGCACCTCTATAAGAGGCAATCCTTGGGAACATTCTGAGAAAGTAGCTAGGCATTTCTTCTTATCAATGACCCCAAAATAACCACTCTGCAGACCAGCATTAGTCATATTCTCAGCACCACAAAGAAAATTGATATGGATATCTGTAATCTAGACACACTAAGGAATTTGTTTGAAGAAAGGAAGTCATCAATTAATTCTTAAATTAACAGAAAAAAAAACAGGAGGAGGAATTTATGGGTCTTGCACATTTTAACAGACTTTCCTGGAGTAGGTGGGCTGACTGTCAAATAAAATGCTGGATCCACATAAGGCATTCTCTAAAACTGGCTATGGAGGAGGAACAAACTACATCTTTGACAGAACTCTTGCAGTACTTTTGGTTCCATTTACAAACTAAATGCCTTAATCACTTCTGAAAACTCGAACTCTAGCCAAATCTCATTTTCATCTTTAGGAGTTGGAATTTTCTTTTTTTTTTTTTGGAAAATCCATCCCAAGAAAAAAAGCAGTGTGAAGGATGGCCCCTTCCCCAGAAAGAAGCCCCTCATGGCTGAATAGCTAAGGAGCATGTCCAGGTCTGATGTCACCAACAGTCATTCTCCCCTACCCAGACCATGCCTGAGCACCCCCCCCCAACATACTTAGTGGTTTCTCAAGGAGCACACAAGAGGGACAAAGAGACACAATGAGTGGTCTGAGGAACAACAGATAGCCACAGCAGAGTCATCCATCAACACTGATGCAACGGGAAATTGGAGTGAAGTTAATAACAACAAACTACTTTGTCCGCCTCTAAGCTCTAATATTTAGGAAAATTTTCCTCACCAAAAATAGTTATTTGTAAATGTTATCTGTCAGAGAGACATCAGCAAAAACAACATTTCAGCTAAAACCTTTACTGGCAATCATTACAATTATCAATTCACAATAGTAAGGTACTTTTGTAATGGAAAAACAATGTTTACCTTTACAAAAGTATGAACTGGAAGGCAGGACCAGCCTTAGATAAACTACTGCCCTAGGAGAAAAGGCTCCATGGTGCCCTCCAGCATTTGCCCCTGGATTACTGCAGTTCATTCATTCATTCCACATGTTCTATCTAGGCAAGACTGCACTCTTGCAACTGTGGAGGAAACAAATGCACTAAGTCAGAGGTCTGGGGCCACAAGGTCCTCAGTAGCCATGAGGTTCCTTGATGCTCCAAGATGCATGTTATAGTTTTAAACAACCTTTTCATCCAATAATTGCCAGAAAGAAAAAAAACATGATCAAATAAAGAAGTTTAGTCTTACTATTCAACTCTGTTTTTACCTGCATCCTTTCATCACATCTTAACTAACCAAGACTACATTGATAACTGCAGTGGGGAAAAAAAAGTATTAAGCCAGGAGTCTGCTCGGTCCCCAGAAGCCATGAAATCTCTAAATGCTCAGAGATGTATTTTAGTTTTTTTTTTTTAAACAACCTTTTCATTTAATGATTGCCTGAAGAAGAAAAAAACAGGATCAAAACAAATTTAGTCTTCACCTGCATCATTTCAGCACACACTGAGCAAGACTACACATTAATAACTGTAGTGCAAATGACTGTATTAAGCTGGCGGGTCTGCTAGGCCCCTAGAGGTTTCTAAAAGTCCGCACAAAAAATGTGATTAAAGAAAGAAATTTAGTCTTACTCTTCAACTGTTTTTTTTTTCCTACATCCTCTGGCCACATCCAAACTGACCAAGACTACACTATAGTAACTGCAGTGGGAATAACAAAATTAATCAATGAGGTTTCTAGATGCTCTGACATGCATGTTTTTTAAACAACCTTTTCATGCGATGATTGCCTGAACAAAAACCATGATTATGGAAAGAAATTCAGTTTTACTCCAACTCTGCTTTTTCCTGTATCCTTTCAGCACATCTTACCTGACCAAGACTACCTTGTAATAACTAAATTAAGCAGGGGGCTGCTAAGCACACAGACGCCAAGGGGTTACAGATGCTCTGATGTACATTTTATAACTTTTTTCTTACCTTTTGATCCAAAACTGCCTGAACAAAAAAAATCATGTGCATGGAAAAGAAATTCAATACTACTTTTTTGTTTCAAGGAATGAATAAGTTGTATCCAACTTATAATGCTCAAAGCTGACCAAACACCACTTCACAATAAGCTTGAGAAATATGAGGATATACATGTTCGGGAATCATCCTTCCCCCAACCCCACAATCTCAAAAAAGGGAGCCACTTTGTGCATTCCACTCGTGTTATATTAGAATTAAAATTAAGACATATATGCCCACAATCATATTTTAAGCTGCTGTTGTCATATTTATATACAGCATGCCTTTTTGTTCCCTACCCACAAAAGGAAGCCACCTTCTGTGTACACTTCTAAAGTCAGACTGGGACAAAACTGAAAAGACAAACAGAAAATATTTGCTGTCAGATGTATACAAACATCATGCTTATTTACTCTCCCCTAAAAGACTGCCAGCTGACATAATGGGTAAGTTGTTTACCTCACAGACACAAGATACAGGGTTTGATTCTCACCTTTGAGGGGAAATTGGCTAGGCTTAAAATGTCTCACAAGAGCAGTTAGTCTAGTACGAACCTATGAACATATATATGCACTAGATGTTTGATAGTGAGGAAAAAATAATTAAATGATTACAGTAATGTTTGCAACTACAGAAGTTACAATGACCCTCAGTGCACCTCTCTGAAGTTTGTGTGGAAAGTTATAGAAATAATGACTACACTCTCCCCAGCCCTAAACAAGGTACAGTGACCTTTCAGGTTTAGGAGGCATGTTACAGAAATTACATCATCCCCAGCCCCAAAACAAGTACAGAGACCTTCTGTGTACACCTATGAGCAAGACTGGTTTTAGACTAGGTGGGGCTGAAGGCAGAGGCGATTACAAAGCCCATGTCAAAATCCACTTGTACAGCTTTGGTCTTTGGGGTCTGGGCATTCTGTGATGCATGTATCGCTTATTTTTTGAGGGATGACTGTTACACTGAGCAAGTGACAACATGATCAGTTACTTTCATCCAGACAACCCCCACCAACCAGTTAGAAACACTTCTATGCACAATTCATATGCAAGATCATGATAAAAAAGGATGACCGTGCATTTCACCTTGATGTTGTTTCACATAATCGCATTAGTCCTGCAAAACCAAAATAATAAAATAGCAGCAGGCAGGTAGTAATTTCCCTCCAAAGATAGTCAACGATTATGCCTACTCTGTCTGTGCATTTCAGCTGTCCAATTAATTAATCTTACTTCTCACAAATGCACACTAGTCCTGCTAAGGCAGAAAATGACGGTTTAAACTGAGCAAGTAACAAGAGGATCAATTAATTTTATCCGGCCAACCCCAACCATAACCCCCACCCAGCAGTTAATAACCATGACATTTGAGGGCATACCTCTAAAATATTCCTGATTTTGACTCAAATGTTAACTCTCGCTCTCTTAATCCCTCCTATAATGGTGGCTATTAGAGAAAAGGAGGTGTATTACACTTAATTAACAACAATAATTATTTAGTGACTTCTTTAACTTCATATAATGCACATTAATTCTCATGCTCTTATTCTGTCAAACCTAAGAGCTCACAAAATTAAGGGACATACTACTGCAGAATTCACACAAAATGTTAGTCTTTACTTTTTACCCCTGTCCATTTGTATTAATACATGGAGCTCAGAAGATGTCGGTCTTGTCTGGGTAGTTATGATGAAGGCTAGATTTGACTATTTCTGGACTTTTCTAAGGATGGAGATTAGCAGAAACTTAGGGGTAGTAGATGAAAAACAGCCCTCTGTACCACATGGTTACTTCTACATATGCCAGGAAAATGCAAAGAAATTAGTGAGATATAACATACTTTTCTTCTAGAAGTCCAGATGCTGTACTGCCTCTATCTCAGCTGAAAGATAAACTACTTAGATGTTTGTCTTTCGGCTTCTCCCGGTTAGAGGTCGCCACAGCGGAACTCCGGTCCGCTAATGATTGGCAGTAGATTTTGACGAACGCCGAGGTGCCAGTTCGACGTTCAACCTTCAACGAAGGCACGCCCATTTACGCATGTCTTTCGAACGCCCACCCAACCGCGGGGAGGACATGCTGACTCCACACAGAAGGGACTCCCCACACTCCAGCCGAGAATCGAACGGGAGAACCTCTTGCTGTGGGGTAACAACACTACTGCTGCACCACCGCAGATGTAAACTACTTAGATACAGCTACTGAATTAAATCGCTATCAAACAAAATGCACAAAAACAGGATTAACGTGATATAAACAGCTATAAACAGCTTTACACAAAATACTGGCAGGATTCATACCTTTCCAGAATGAAACCAGATTAAAATGCTTAATAATGTACTCCCTTGGATTTAGCAGAATTAGATCAAATATTTTTTTCCACTTAAAGCAAGCAAGGACAATTAATTACTACTCTGACTGTCATCACCTTAAGCACAACAATCTGAGCTCAGAGAGATTTTAATTTTAAATATAATATACATAACTAAAATATTGAAATGTTACATTTCAAAATCTAAGGATTTTTGGAGCAGTCAGTAAATACAAATGAAACCTATCTTTTAACAAATCAAAAGAGAACAAGATGCCAGCGGAGGAGATAAAAACAGTACTACAGTTTATGCAGTTCTTGGGGCTGGTTATAACAGAATTTTCATTTTCTGTCCTTGCCTGGCAGTATACCTCCTTGTATTCAGCCACTTTTACCAATTGTAGTTTGACATTTCTGCACCTGGCACACAGATACAAAAGACAAAAAAGGTTACCAAAATTCTCACAGTAATCATTCATCAACAGACATCTATGCTTACTATTTACTTATTTATTTGACATTTGTTGACCGGGAATGTCCGAATGATCTAGTGTCCTTTTTCAGCTGAGGCTCATGGAGAAAACTCCACAAAAATAAAAGAAATTTCACATAGTGTTTTAACAAAAAATAACAAATTTGCATGAACATTACAAAATTAAAAAGGGAAATATAGAATTGAATATACTTGAATACAAATAATAATGCTGTGAATTGACAGTGTACAGTTTGCGGTTATCAGTTGAGAAATTTAACATGAAACCGATATGATATTTACATTATAGGAAGAGACTAAAGAGATGCAAAAATACAGAATTTAGGAAAGATCAGCTATTTTTGTGAGACGGTGTAAGGGGGTGAAGGTAAGGAAAGCTATAGCAACTAGAGGGAATGAGTGTAAGACCCAGGAGTAGACCAGTTTAGAGGAGGATGACAGAACAGTAGTTCTGGGGATGAAGAAGGGAGGGGTCCGAGAGACAAAGCTTTGAAGGTGTTAGGTGAAGAAAGATTAGGCATGGTTTATACAATGGCATTTCCAGGTGTTAAGCAGATACACAGGAATTCAAAAAAGCTCTCAAAGTTTGTGAGTTACCATTCTGTTTAACAGGGGAAGCTTATTCCAAACAAGGGCAGGAGTGTAGCTATAAAGGTTTTGGCCAATTGATCAATTTAGGTTTATAAATGTCCAGCTGTTGTAGGTCAGCACTCAAGAGGGTTCTAGTGGGGGAATAGACAGAGATGAGAGAGGAGATGCCTGAACATAAGGACAGCTTATAGAGGGCCGAATGAATGACAAGAAGTTGGGAAGGCAGCAGTTGATCAGAGAACTCTAATCAATTTAAGGCCTTAAGAGAGTAACAGTGATGGGAGTAAGAGGTCTGATTAGCTGCAAACCTGACTATTTTGTTGTAGGTGACTTCAGGTTTAGCTACATAAGTGGTCTGTAAGTTAATAAGGATTTGTGAGTTATAGAGAGACTGGGGAGAAGAATGCCATAGACAAGGGAGATACAAGAGTCCTTGGTTAGGAACTTTTTGTTTCTGTAGAATAAACCAAGTTTTGGTGGGTTTTCTTAACACACTGGTGGACATGAAGGTCGAAATTAAATTGATCATCTATAATTGCCCCAAGTAGCTTAGTGAGTTTCAACATTAATGACAGTGATGTTAAGAGATGTTACAGTGAAGGTGGGTTTGAGGTGCGAGTGTGTTATGGAGGAATAGGAGGAGTTTGGTCTTTTTGGGACTGAGAATAAGTTGGTTGTCAGAGAGCCAATTTTCAATATAACTGAAGGAGTATTGAGTAAGGGACAGCAAGTCGAGAGAGGGAGTCAGTGGTGGAGATGATATTGGAGTCATCTGCATACTGAATGAGATTAGAATGAGTATAGGCAGTGTGGAGGTGGTTAGTAAAGATGGTGAACAGTAAGGGACCAAGAATAGAACCTTGAGGAACTCTCATATTGATAGTGAGGACAGCCATTTAACAGAATTATAACACCACTTTGTCTGCAGAAATGCAAGGTACTGCGAATAAATTAGAGCATTTGCTCTTTAAAGAAAATGCTACCCATTATAATGTAATAAGTTTACAAAGATATTTAGAACTTAACATTACCCCAAAGGGGATGAGAGCATATAAAAATCCTTCTGCTCCTTTTAATATGGATGATGAAGATGATGATGGTTTTGAAAAATGATGGGTATTAGCTACACATCGCTGTACAACTGAATGGGTAGCTATTTTGGTAGAGTGAGATTTATTGAAACAAAAACGTATTAAAGAGGAAATTTCATCTTTGTGCCCTTCATTCTGTACTTCACTTACTGTTCCACATTTTGAGACAGTGTTGGGAGGTATAAATTGCAGGCTGTAACTAAGGAGTTAATAGAAAGGAAAGTGAATAAACTGCAGAGAGATCTGCGAGACTATGCAAATAAAAATGCTTTCAAATTTTCAGCCAGCAAAAGCCACTGTTTCAGCTGGGACGTTCCTATGGAATGAACAAGAAGCATCATGGGGTCTTCTTCTTGCCTCTTCGGAAGCAACTAATGCTTCTGTAGAGAGGTCAGACAAAAATAATGACTACCCTTCATTACATCCAGCACAAAGGAGTAATAATATGCAAGAAAATTTTCGTACCAAACCAGAAACAAACAGGGGGAACAGAAAACGAGGACAATCAGAAATGGCTTGAGGGAAACAGCATGAGAAGAAGACACAATGTTACTGACTTTTTACAGACTTTAAATGTTGATATTAATGTAAAAAATTATGTATTGAATTTGTCAGGAATTGATTTAACAGATATTGAAAATGCAATACTGAATCGTGGTTTGAATTGAAGTATATTTCAATTGTCATGCATACATACATGCTAAAAGTTGATGTGTTTAAGTTTATTAGAAAGTTGCAGCTGCTCTTCCATTTTTCTAATAGAAGCATGACTGTTTCTGTGAATTCTGAAGGGGATGAAACTTCCTTAGATGGCAGTATTTCTACTGAGTTTTATTCACGTGATTCATTTTTTGAGAAGGAACAAAATGAAAATGCAGACTGTTTATTACTGTATTTCTTTGTAAATAAGACCTAACCAGAGAATAAGGCCTAGCATGGTTTTCCAGGCTGGTCATGATACAAGCCCTACCCCAAAAATAAGCCCCAGTTAAGATAGTCAACAACACACGATGGACGTGTTGAATTATAAAATATTATTATTGACACCCATTGACTGAGGTTATCGTACTCTGCTTGCCATTTTTGGACCATTCGGACACCCAACTTTTTCTCTTTGCAGAAAGTTGTAAGATTTTTTCCCTGGGAGTCCTCCACGATTCTTACTGTAACCCTAATCATCACTCACACTTGACAGTTGAGATCCTTGGCCCATAAACACTGGCAGGTGTACTTTGATCGGTCAAAGTATAGACAACGCGCGTAAAGCACGCGCACTTGATAAACGGTTGTGGTTATGTCTTCTTAACTGTCGCCATTTTGTGTTGCCACTCCGGTCTCTTAACCCCCCCAGACAAGATGAGTGCAAAAAGAAAGAGCTATTCTGTCGAGTACAAGAAAAAAATTGTAGAGGACTCCCAGAGAAAGAATCTGATGGCTTTCTGCAAAGAGAAGAAATTAGATCTCCGTAAGGTCCAAAAATGGCGTGCAGCATCCGATAACCTCAGTCAACAGGCCGACGAGGGAAATGCTAAGAAGTGCAAGTGTAGATCAGGTTAGCAACCATTATTTCCTGAGCTGGAAGACAATCTGTGAATGGACTGCTAACAGGAGAGCGAAGGCTTTGGTTGTGCACAGGGCTGATATTCAAGCATTTGCCCTTGCAATGACACCACAGTTAGAAATATCCCCAGAAGAATTCAAAGCATCACAACATTGGCTGGATGGCGTCCTCCAATGAGATGAACGGTCTCTGAGAAGATCAACAGCACCGTTCAAGCTGGAAGATACTGAAGTTATTAAACGTGCACTTGCGTTCAAGTCCTTTGTTGATGGCATCGACTTTTCTAAATACCAACTCTCCAACATGATTGCTATGGATAAAACTGCAGTGTTTATGGGCCAAGGGTCTCAAACAACAATTGATCAGAGGGGTGCCTCGTCAATCTACATTCCCTATACCGGTTATGACAGTGCACGTTACCTGTATTTTGGCAATTCATCTAGATGGAAAAAAACCCCCACCTCTAATCATTAGTAAGGGCAAGACAGATACATTCTTGAAACCGAAAAAGCCTGGTGCACACAAGCAGTTATAAGGAAGTGGGTCAATGTAATGCTGCCACTTGTTTTGTGAGGTAGCGAAAGAGGTCTGCTAGTCTGGGATTCAGCCAGCACTCACCACTCTAAAGAAATGAAGAAATTCCTTGCACGGAGAATAGATCAAATAATGATTCCCACAGGAATGACTGCCTACCTCCAGACTCTTGATACTGCAATAAATAAGTCATTCAAGGACCACTTGCGCATGGAACTCAATAATTACATTGAAAATAGAATGGAGAAAAATCAGCATGGAAACTTTGTGAAGCCTAGCCTGCAAGAGGTCGTTACTTGGGTGAAAAAATCATGGGATAAAATCAGTGACAGTTGTGTTGCCAATGCACTACAAGCAGGCTACTTGGACAAGCAGTGCTCATTTAAGGACAGCTCTGTTGCTAGGCATGACAGATTGGTGCCAATGGTTCTACAAGAAATGGAGTCGCAAGAAATTCAGGTCAGAATTCGGGGGTTGGAGACTTATAACAATGTTCCAGAAGAAGACGACATGACTGTATTTGAATAACGTTTCCATTATTGGGGCAACAGACTGGATTGCTTCTGCTTTCAGTTTTATTCCCCTCCTCCAATACACGTATTGAGATTTCTCTGCACTTTCTGTTGAGCATGAAATATTGCACTGTGAAAGCCAATTCTCACACAACTGTTAATGTGTTACTTAGAACTGTTGTCCAATAACAGAAAAGTACCAAATAAATAATTTGTGTACATGAATAAATGTAGATTGTTGTATGGTGGGGGTAGATAAGGCATCCCCTGATAATAAGCCCTAAAGCGTATTTCGGCAGGGGAAAGAGTACAAGACCTGGTCTTATTTTTGGGGAAATACAGTAGATTGAAAAAAAATTAAAAGGTAGAAGTGATTATATTCCTCCATTTCTTAATGAAACTATAATACAATTTTCTAGTATGGTGAATTTCTCAATAGAGAAACCATTTTAAATTTTTTAAAAAGAAAAATGGAAATGTAGAGTACAATTTGACTAGGAATGAGTAGTTGGCTCTTAAAAATATGAGTGAAAGGAAGGATGTGTTTTTTAAACCATCAGATAAGGGGAACAAGGTGGTAATGAATAGTGCACAGTATTTAAAAATGTGTTTAGATAATTTTACAAATAAAGTGTACAGGGAAGTAATATGGAGTAATTATGAAGCAGCTTTACTGAATTAATTCAAAGAGGTTACATGTTAGGATATTTTACAAAAAGAGATATGGAAAATAAATGTTGTGTAGAAGGGTGCACTATAGCAAAATTCTATTGCCTCCCAAAAATACAAAAGTATTTTAGCCCCATTGGGTCGACCAATTGTCTCTGCATGTAACCACTTTCTTCACAATGTGGGTATTTTATTACATGAATATTTGTTGCCAGCAGTGGAGAAATTACCTTCATATATAAAAGATATTTTTGATTTGACATGGTAAACCACCACCTACTAATAAGTAAACTAAAAACACTCTCACTAGATAACCAAGCAATTCCCTGGTTTCAGTCTTATCTAAGTGGCAGACAACAAGGTGTATTATGGAAGGGGAATCTATCCTCCTATTACCAATCACCCTTGGAGTCCCTCAGGGGTCTACATTAGGCCACTCCTATTCTCTATCTTCATTAATGATTTGAATACAGTCATCCCAAAAGCAATGTGTAAATGTGTAATCAGTATGCGGATGACTCCACACTAATCCACTCTGCTACCTCTGACAGATTTACAGAATCTATCCTACAGTACTTTTAATAAGGTAAAAAACTGGCTCACTCACAGGCGTCTTCTATTAAATCCAAATAAAACAAAGCTGTGACTGTTTACCCCCACTAGTAAGGTTCCACTGACATTACTTACCATAAAATCCAACAATGGAACTATAACTTCCCCAGAACCTACTACTAAGCTACTAGGTGTATTAATCGAGAACAATCTCAAGTTCAATGCTCACATCGACCGTACCATTAAGACAGTAAATAAGACACTTGGCTCTTTATAGAAGATTAAACAATTCCTTACCCCATCTGCTAAGACCATGATTCCCCGAACACATTTACTTTCAACCCTGCTATATGCCTCTCCTATTTTTACAAATCTAAGTAAATCTGACCTAAATAAACTCACTACCTGCTATAATAATATTGCCAGATTTGCCACAGGTTCACCACATAGACAACACCATTGTCTTAACCTTCAAGCTCTAGGCTGGCTAGAACTACCCTGTCAAATTCAGTATAATCAATTAATCGTGGCACACAAAGTTCTCTATCAACTAGAAAACACACCCATACTTAAAAATATCATCATTCCATAGAGCAACCTAAAAACTCTCCGCTCCTCCAGTAAAATGCTAGTTCAAACTGTTAAAACCAACAACTTAGCTGGGGACTATTTACCAACTCTGTTGGCAAAATCTGGAACTTGCTTCCTGCTGAACTCACTGCAGTCCCCTCTTTAACTCAATTTAAAACATCTCTTAAAAAAACACTTAAAAATACATTGGCTATGACCTTGTATAAACCCTGACTAACCCTCTCTCTATTTACTATGGAGCTCTAAAACCTGGCCTCTTGTTGAAACTATCTTTACCACAACTCTGATACTTAAGCTGTTCCAGTTGATATAGTGACTGTACTGCTGAACTACAGGAGAACTTACACAGCTATGTACTACTAAAATTGCTGTGTTTGTGCATAAAAGTCTATAATTTCTTATAATCTGCTATATATTCTGGCATACCTGGAATAGTTTTTGTAAGTGTTCTTGCACAAAGTATATAACTGTCAAAGTATGTAACTGTCTTGTACAAAGGTATACAATTGTCAAGTTACTCTGTCTGTATGTATGTATCTATGGAGATTTTCTAGCTGGGCGTCCACTGAAAATGGACCAAAATCCAGTCGGACTCTCCCAGTTAAATGTAAAATAAAGTGAAATCGGTAAAATGGAGTCAAGCAAATATTGGATAGTAATAGATGTGAAGAACTCGTATACTAACATCTCACATGAATTAGGTATTGAAGCATTAAAGTTTTTCTTAGGGAAAACCCCATTATCCTACTACTAGACTGATTTAGTCCATTTTTGTCTCATAAATAATTTTTTTTGAGTTTAATGGTGCTCTATACCAACAAATTAAAGGTACAGCAATGGGGGCAGGTTTCGCCCCTATGTATGCAAACCTCTTTATGGGACTTTTTGAAGTGGAATATCTTTACAGAATGGACTTTTTTCAGCATCATGTACTCAAATATTGTTATATAGATGATTTAATTTTTTTATGAGAGGGAGGTAGATTTTGGGTACCTTCATTTATTCAGGGACTTGATAAAAGCAGATTTGTATAACATTTTCTGGCCTACAATGTAGAGAAAATGTTTTTTCTGGATGTTCATTTGGGTGAAGAAGGGGGAATATTAAGACCAATATTCATCAGAAATATTTTTTGGACGGAACTAGATGCCATCCACCCCATTTGATTAGTACACTTCCCTATAATGAATTATTATTAGCAGATTAACAAATTATAGTGAAAAACGTTTAGATAAAATATCTCAAACATGTAGAATGTTTGAAAAAAGGGTTTATAGTAGACAGTCAATCCAGACAGCAAGGAAGAGATTGTTCCAAAGCCACCACTGTATTAGTTTTAGTAAATATAATGGCGAACCAGACAGAAATGTAAGTGATAAAATTGTAAAGAAAATGTTTTTTATAACCACATATAATGTGATTTCAGAAAAATTATTAGAAATAATCATGTTTTATTGGAATTTTTTGTTGCAGGATAGGTTTTTGGGGGAAATTCTCCCCCCAAAAACCTATTGTCTCTTATAGACGTGGTAAAAGTATTGAAGACATGCTGGTTCATGTTTGCATTTCCAGTAGAAGTGCCTAGAAAGTCTATACATGATTTTGGTTTGAAACCTTGTGGACATTGTTCATTACCTAATCTTACTATTCCTTTTTTGATTATATAAATGGACAAAAATATTCCACATGTGATGTATACAGGAGTTATCCAGGTTTTAAAATGTGAATGTAATTTATTTTATATAGGGGAAACTAAATGGAGTTTTCATGTTAGATATTTGGAACATCTCAGAAATATTAAGAATCGAAAGTCCTTTGGGGCTGCATTTCAAGATGTGTCATGATAGTTATGGTAAAAATTTAAAAGGCACTGTTATAGAAAAAATTTAAAATGTTCCAGGCATATGTTTAAAAAGTAAGCTGCTTCAAAAGGAGGTAACTTTTATCTTGAAGTTTGGTACCCTGTTCCCAAAAGGGTTAAACAGGGAACATAACTGGAAGCGGGCGCTATAATTAATTGTTATATTGTTTAATGAGTTTACTTAATGTCTTTTGTATAAATATATGCATTGTGGGAATGTGATTTTATACTCTGTTAAAGACATTTGTCTGAGGTGCTAGAGTGAGAATTTTGTATCTTTTTTACACAAACATAGGTTCATAGGTTAGGCTATCGGCCCTAGGGCCTATACAAGCCTAGCCATAACAATTCCCTGGCTATTTCTTCCCACAATATTTACTTCCCTGGACCTGTCCAGCACGGCGACCCCGGGGTAAATTTCCTATCTCCCATCCAATCGTCAAGGTTCCTTTTGAAGAGGGCCAAAGAGGCGCTCTGCTTGACATGTATGGGCAGTCTACTTCAGAGTACGGGGAGTCTCTGGGTCAGGAACCTATCCCTCCAGCATGTTTTGTTCATTGTGATGACAAGGTTTAGGTCCCTGGAGCATGTGGCTCTGATGGATTGGGACTTCTTTAAGTGTAGCATATCCAACAGCTCTGGGTTTGACATGGCCTTGTATGTTAAGCAGAGATCGCCTCTGAGTAAACGATATGCCACAGAGTATAGCTGGAGTTTTTTTAGTCAGCCAGCAGAGGGCATCTGCTTTAAGCCTGTGATTCTTTTAGTGAGGGGTTTCTGCGGTCTTTTCAGTTGTTGCAGATGTCTTGTGAGGTACATACCAAACGAGGCGTTGTACTCTATGATGGGTCTAATGAGGGATGAGTACAGTGGGACAATGACCTCCTTTTTTCTGGATGAAAGGCCCTTAGTGATGAGGTGTGCCACATAAAAGGATTTCCTGGCTGTTCTGGCGATGTGGTTATCGAAAGTGAGACCACTGTCCACCTGTGTTCCTAAGTCTCCTATCACACTTTTGTTGCTTAGTGTACTGCCTCCTATGTGGTAATTCATGGGTACATGTTTTTTCCCAAAGGGGATAACTATACACTTCTTGGCAATGAGCTTGAGCTCATGGCTCTGGCACCAAGCATCTGTTTCTGTAAGGCCCTTTTGTAGAATATTCACATAATTTGGGGATTCAATAATGGCTCCCGGTTTGCTTTCATCTGCGAACTTTGTTAGCCAGAGTCCCTTAGTGTTGGCCTGTACTTCAGAGAAATAGATGCCAAACAAGAGCAGTCCCAGGACTGAACCCTGAGGTACTCCACTTGTCTGGAGCTGGATTTGGAGTCGGCTACTTTTGCAGTGTGAGTTCTGTCAGTAAGCCAGTTGGCAACCCATCGAGTGACGTAGGGATTTATGCCCAGCTTAGTAAGTTTATCTATGATTCCGGAGTGGGGGATGGTGTCGAAGGCCTTGGCGAGGTCCAGATAGGCTGGGTGGACCACCTTATCCTCGTCCATGGCTCTGGAGACTGATTCGAAGAAGTCAATCAGGTTCAGGAGACACGATCGGCCCTTCACAAACCCAAACTGGGTGTGGTCCAGTGTTTAAGGTTGCCAATGTCTTTGTTTATAAGTTCCATGATAATATGTTCCATGGCCTTGCAGATCAGTCTCATCAGACTGATGGGACGGTAGTTCCCAGGATCCAAGGTGGATCCCCCCCCCCTTGTGGAGTGGGATAACTGTAGCTGTGCGCCACTCAGTGGGCACGAAGCTTGAGGTGAGGCTAAGATTAAACATGACACTTAGGTGAGGTGCCAGTTCATTTTGTAGTTCATGTACTACACAGCCCAGGATGTTGTCTGGTCCCATGGATGCTGTATTCTTCACTTTGGAAAGTGTGGTTTTTACCTGTGTGGCTGTGATTCTCGGAATTTGGCAATCTTTGGTATTGAGATGGGCACTTTAGGGGGTAAGAGGGGGGTGAAGTTGGCACTGAATCAATCTGCAGGATATTGGCAATGTCCTTAGGATCAGTATATTTAATGCCATTCTGTTGTAGCTCAGAGCAGATCTGAGCATTGCCATTTAGAGTCTTGACATAGCTATAGAATGTCTTGTGGTTGTCTTTGGAATCTTTGGCAATTTTATTTTCATAACTAGCTTTGGAGGATTTTATGAGGGATCTCAGCTTCTTACTGAGGTTGGTAAGGGAGTTTTTTGCATCCTGGGATTTTCTTTTTTTCTGCAACAGTTTCTTCCTTCTCTTGCATATTTTATTTATGACAGGGGACCACCAAATCGGGTTCCTTTTTTGGAGGAGAGTGTCTTGGTTATATTTGAGATGGCACGATTCATGCATGAGTGGATGTGCTCGTTCAGTGCTTTAGTGCAGGATTCGGCAGTCAAAACTTTCAGTTCCTGTCTGCATGGGTGTCATGAAGTTTGTCACTTCTGACTTGAGTAGCATGAAGTTGACCTTGGAGAAGTTTTTTTACAGATGTTTCCTTACTGGGGGGGTGGGATGTGGATATCAAAGGTGATTAGCTTACGGTCCGACCTAACCAACTAGGAGGTGACCACTGGTGTGGAGCATCGATTTCCCATGTTGGTAATGACCAGGTCCAGGATATTGGAGCCCTGGTGGAACTATGGATTAGTTAATCCAGGGCGTTGGAATTTATGAATTCCAAGAACCATTGGGAAAAGGTGTTGGTACACGAGTAGTTTTCCCAGTTAAGGGCAGGTTAGTTGAAATCACCCAGTATTAGGGGGTTTGGTTGTATCTTAATATTTTCCAGTATGTTTAGAAAGGTGTAGTGAGAATCTTGGTGCATAGTGGGGGAACTGTGGCAAACTACAATTTGGATTGCAGTCTTCCCTAGTGTTAGTTGCACCTGGAGAATTTCAGATGCACTGTGTTGGGCAACTAGCCTAGAGGTGTGAATATCCTTAGCAAATATGGAGACTCCTCCACCTTTAGTGTTTTGGTCCTGGTTTGGTGGCCGAAAAGTGTGGTAAGAGTTGTACCCTGGTATTGCAGGGGTGCTCTTTTTCTGCTACAATAAATTCTATTGGATTATCTGGTGTTGTCGTTTGTATTTCTACAACAGTGGTTGCTTCAGTATTTAACAGAATGCTATCTGTTAGAGAGGTAACTGGTAAACCAGGAGATGGTAGAGAGGTTGAGGGTGGAGAGTTTAGAGAGGAGCAAGGGGTGAGAGATAGTATCAAAGGCTTTGAAAAATCAAGGAAGAGACAGGAAACAAGTCTGCTATTGTCTCTGGCAAGAGAGAGAGTGGGTAAAAGAGGTAAGAACAGTAATTGTAGTGTGATTAGGACGGAAACCATGTTGGGTGGGGAAGATTAGGTTTTCTAGGAGAAGGTAGTCCAAGATTTGTTTATGAACAAATTTTTCTAGTATTTTACAGAGAGGTGACAGTAAGGCTATTGGGCAGTAGTTAGACAGTTCCATGGAACTGCCACCTTTGTGGATAGGTATAATAAAAAATTGTTTCCAGAGTGAGGGAACTGCGGATTCAAATACAGAGACTAATAAGAATGGAAATGGGATGTGCTATGAAGATTGCTGCTAGTTAGAGAAAGAGTGGAGGTAGATTGTCAACAGAAGGAGAACAAGGCTTAAGCTTACATAGTAGACATTTTATGTAGCTGGTGGAGACTGGTTTCAGAGATAAGACATTTATTTGGATTGAGGGATGGGGGGATCAGAGTAGTTTGGGGTCGATGCTAGTTTACTAATAGTATCATTACAGCAGGAGTTAAATAATGTTGCTGTTTTCATGGGGGGTATTATTAGGACATGGGTTGGGGGGGTAGGGGGTTTCCTGAGTGGAGGATCTGCTTGATAGTGTTACAGACTTTTTTAGGATTGCTGAGACACGTTGACCAGGGTTTTAGGTAAAAGATTTTCTTGTCAATATTGATTTTTTTAGAAGGATTGCAAAGCTCTTTAAAGGTTTGTAGGTGTGAAGGAGATTTAGTTTTAGTCCAGAGTTTCCTGGCAATATCTCTTTTATGCAGGAGAATGTCAGTAGACTGAGACAGCTAGGGGGAGATTAGGGCCAGTAAGTTATTTAAAAATATAGAATTAAATTTCTGAACTGCTTCATCGAGAGGGAGGTCGGGTAGTAGGGACCAATATACAAGTCAAGCATGTTACTGAAAATGTCAGGATAGAAATTAGAGAGGCTGCGGCAGTGTTGGAATTTGTGTGACCTGAGATGGTGATGGTGGAATCTTTGAACACAAATTGCTGAGTAGTCACTGATGGAGTCGGGTAGAGATTTAGGATGACAATAAAGGTCAGGTTTTGACACTAGTATCTAGTCTATTAAGAGAACTGGAGCTACTGGACTTGTTAAAGTGTGTGGTGGATGAGATTAGTTGTGAGAAAGTGCAAGTTTAAACAGGAGCTGGGTGTGTTTGAAGTTAGGGTTAGCCAATTGATACTATCACCACCTACTACAGCTACTTCATTTGTAATGTTATAAGCCAGGAAAGGATTTGTTCCAGTAAGGGAATACTATCAACGGGGTGTGTGTGTGTGTGTGCACACGTGTGCGTGTATATGGGGATAGATATAGATATATATGAGAGAGAGAGCGAGCAGCTAAAGTTAGAGCTTTGTGGTCATTAAATTTAATGTCAACAGTAAGGCATTCTGCTGGGTGGAAAGAAGGGGGAGGGTTTAATACAGGGAGCAAGTGCAGGTGGTTTGAGTACATTACAGCTACACCTCCACTTATTTTGTTTGGTCAGTCAAGACGAGGGATGTTGTAGGTTGGGGGATTCTTTATCAGAGATGTGGGGTTTGAGCCAGGTTTACTTGAGTGTTATGTCATATTTATTCTCTTTCTGTGTACGTCCACATCCACCAGTTTAGGAATAAGGTGTAATAGCTAACTATTTTCAAGTCAACAACAATGCAAAAAGTATTCTATGGTCACCTATTTAGGACAAATAACTGCTGCCACCAGCAGTGTTAGTGGGAAATGGTAAATAACTGAGACTATTTATATCTTAAGAGTTTCTTGTTGTCACAGCTGATGTGAGTTCACTGCATATGTTTACTCAGGACATAGGGAAAATAAGTACAGTTCACACATTAAATAAAAAAACACAAAACTTAAAATAGTGCTACACCGCTAGTATTACAGCATACAGGAATGAAGCCCAGGCAGCCTTGGTTAGATTAACAGCCTGCATAACTGACAGTGTATTCTGGTGGGAGAGATTGTCTCCCAGGCTGCCATGCCTGCCATGATTGTGTTGATGGATGGAAGGCTCAAGGCTTGGAAACCAGAAGCCAGTGAAGGGCAGGGTGTCCAACTGTGGCTGCCCAAGCCAATGACAATAGCTCTTGTTCCATACGAGAAGGACCACTCATGGATGGATGAGGTATGGGGGGAGGGAGGATAGCCAGTCCATATGCTGATACGGATGACCAGGTCACCACCAGTGGAGGGTTTACAGCCTTACTACAAAAATGCTCTCTTTGCTGGGATGCTGGTTATAGCACAATTGTTCCTGATATCTGCCCATGGGGGGCATAGAGATCTGGCCCTGGCAGATCTAAGGATGATCCTCACTGCCAAGGAATGAATGGGCCTGTGTAACACTGGGGAGCCTCAGTAGTCAGCATATGCAAGGAGGAGAAAAGAAAAAAATGGTGTAGAAATAAAGTCCAGTTTTCTTTTTCAGAGCCACTTCTAGGTTTTGGCCATACATCATAAAATAAAGACTGCACACACAAAACACAGTAAAAAACATATTTAATCAAAATAGGTTTATTTGCATGTCACAGTGGAAAGAAGTATCCAAGTCAAACCAAGCAAGAAGTAATTTCATGAAATGCTACCATTCTAAATGAGAGTGCATTTTGAGTTTTCTACAAAAGCTACTGTTTTTATTCTTCCAAAATGTTCTACTTTGAAAGTACTCCACTTTGTTTCTGTAAATCATTATCTTGAAATACACTAGCCATCTGAAATGTTGTGAGACTCTCTGAATTAGTTACTGCATTTTCAACAGTGCCAGACATTTAGAAAACAAATTCCTCTTGTTTATTATTTTCCACACCCCATCATCGTAGTTTGTGGGATTTGTTAAACTGCTCCAAAATGGGACATTTTCTCCTCACATGAATGACAGACAGCCATCACAGGACAGGACAAGAGCCCCTGGGCACATTTGCTCCTTGTACAAAGTACCCAACCAGCCCATTTATTTCCCCAGGATACAAGAGTCACAAACAGGAAAGCAGACCAGTCCAAAAGCCCTGTGGACTACCCCATCCCCATGGGAGACTTGCACACTCCACAGCTCTGCTATCACACATACCACCCTGTTGAAGTGATCCACCACTGCCAAGACCTGCTAGGATCTTTCTGTGAGTGATCACCAATCCGCAAGTAAGTGCCCCCAGTGTGAGCAAAATGAAGTGACCTGCCCATCCCCAAGACTGGTGACCAGGCATCATCTGTTCACCCTCATCCTTCCTCTCCAGCCCCTCCTGTGTCCATACTACTAATCAAACAGTTGCCACCTGGTTCATAGGCAGGCTTTTTTCATTCATGCACGGAGTCCTGACTTTTCTTTAATTATTTTTAGTCATATCATTTGGTATAGATAACAGTAAAAAGTTTTTTGTTGCCTCCTCCAATAACTACATGAATGTAATAGTATGTAAGGAAACATTGGTGCCAGGCAGAAATGTTAAACATATGAGACAGTGACACAAAAGTGTGATGGACTGAATATGTCTGAAAAGACTGTAGCATGTTTAAGTATTCACTTTACTCAGAAACACAGTAAACATACAGAGCAGAGGTGTTGGGGGTGCAGGGGAGAAATGTTCTGCAAAAAATGCTTTTTAAGTATTACAGCATATTACAGAAATGTGCTATGCTGTGAGGAGTGATATCAATTTTTGTGACTGCAGTCACTACCACTCTGCACTTTTGTTATGCAGCTCTGAATCACATCAGGATTGGGTATATACTTTTCAGTATATTGGTTTCTGCAAAACATAATGTATGCTGCAGCAAAATGCAGATGCCTCAACAAATGACTTCAGTGTTCACTAGTATCAAAGTTGCAAAATTTTACTGTACCGTACTAGGTAATGTTTTTGCAGTCTGGCATTTTGTTATCCAAGTATATTATGAAAATGCAATACTGTGTACGTTTATTAATACAGAAGCCAGTGGGAATCAGTTTCTAAAATCTGTACATTAGAAACCTTGATTTTTTTCTCTACAGAATCATATGTAAATATACAATTAGATAATGTTTTTTCATCTGAGCAGCTGATGATTACGGCTTGCTTTACTACAGTAATTATCATTTAAATTTATGGCATTTCAGATTTTTTACTTCCCCTTTTTAAGTGACAAACATGCAGACATATGATATAAGAACATGTTACCGAAACTTACCTCATGAGCATGAAAAAAAGCATTTTTTTTTGCAGTGAACAGTTTCGGTGATATAAAACTTCAGACATGAAACTACCTTTAACCTGGCACTTTTTTAAACAAACACTTATTTACCTTGCATTATTTGCCTTGATTTAGCAGTTACCAAATTTACTTCGAGTTTTACATTCCCTCAAATAAAAAATAACAGCAAGAAAACAAAACTTCTTCTTCTTTCGGCTTTTCCCAGTTAGGGGTCGCCACAACAGATCACCTGTCCTCTCATGATTGACAGTGGAGTTTTACAGTGTCGAGTTGCCAGCCCAGCGCCCAACCTTCCACAGAAGGCACACACATGCACACACTCATGCCTAGGGCCAATTTAGAGTGTACAATCCACATACAGTATATGTCTTTGGGATGTGGGAGGAAACCGGAGCACCTGGAGGAAACCCATGCGACCACGGGGAGGACATGCAGACTCCACACAGAAGGCACCTCAGCCAAAGATTGAGCCAGAGAACCTCTTGCTGTGAGGCAACACTAACCGCTGCACCACCGCAGTCGCCCAGCAAGAAAACAAAACTAAAAGTAAAAAAAATCTTAAACACACAGTCATAAAACATATCCAAGAAGGCTTTCCAGTAAGTGCTCAGAATACTACCAAATGGGGCATGAAAAATAAAAGGAACTCCCAATAAATGTCACTATGGCATGAACAGTGCAATACCTGTTATGCTCAGAAATGACACATAGGTTCATAGGTAGGTGCTAGGCTATTGGCCCAAGGGCTTAAGTAAGCCTAGCCAACAAGGTTCCCTGGCTTACGCCACCCAAGAAAGTTATTTTCCTGTGCCCCTGTCGAGCAGAGCCACAGAAGTGATCCCCAGGGTGTATTTCCTATTTCCCATCCAATCAAGATTTTTCTTGAGTGCTAATGAGGAACTTTGTTTGATATACATGAGTAGCTTGTTCCAGAGTATGGGAAGTCTCTGGGACAGGAATCTATCCCTCCAGTATGTCCTGTTTATTGTGGTGAAAAGGTTTAGGTCCCTAGAGCATGTAGCTCGGAGGGATTGGGATTTCTTTATGTGTAGCATGGCCAACAGCTCTGGGTTTGACATAGTTTTATATGTTAGGCAGAAATCTCCTCGGAGTAGTCGATATGCTATGGAGTAAAGCTGGAGTTTTTTTTAGACGGTCAGTGTAGGGCATCTGTTTGAGGCCAGTAATCCTTTCTGTAAGGTACTTCTGTGGCCTTCCAGCTGCTGCAGATGTTTTGTGAGGTACATTCCAAAAGGGAAGTTGTACTCTATAATGGGTCTAATGAGTGTCGAGTAGAGGGGAACAATGTCCTCTTTTTTCCTGGATGAGAACCCTTTTGTGATGACGTGTGCCATGTAGAAGGATTTCCTGACTACTGTGGCTTTGTGATTATCAAAGGAGAGACTATTGTCCACCTCGGTCCCAAGGTCTCTTATCACACATTCGGTGTTAAGTAGACTGCTGCCTATATGGTAGTTTATGGGTACAGAGTTTTTACCAAAGGGGATGACTATGCACTTTTTGGCAATGGGCCTGAGGCCATGGCTCTGACACCAGGCATCTGTCTCAGTGAGGCCCTTCTGTAGAATTTCCACATCATTTGGGGACTTTTATGGCTCCTAGTTTACAGTCATCTGCGAACTTCATTAGCCAAAGGTCTTCTATGTTAGCCTGTACTTCAGAAAAGTAGATACCAGGAGAGGTCCCATGACTGAACCCTGTGGTACTCCACTTCTCATTGGTTTGAAGTCAGATATGGAGTCTGCAACGTTTCAGTGTGGATTCCGTCAGTGAGCCAGTTGGCAACCCATCTTGTGATGTAAGGATTTATACCTATTTTAGTGAGTTTATCTATAATTCCAGAATGGGGATGGTGTCGAAAGCCTTGGCAAGGTCAAGATAGGCTGTGTGTACCACCTTACCCTCGTCTACAGCTTTGGTGACTGCCTCAAAGTCCCCGATCAGATTCAGGAGGCATGATCTGCCTTTCACAAACCCAAACTGTGTGAGGTCCAGAGTTTGGCGATTACCATTGTCCTTATTTATGAGTTCCATGATGATACGATTCATGGCCTTACACACCAGGCTCATCAGGCTAATAGGGAAATAGTTCCCAGGATCAGTGGTGGCTCCCCCTTTGTGGAGTGGGATAACTGTTGCTGTGCACCATTCAGTGGGCACAAAGCCTGATGTGAGGCTATGACTGAACATGGTGCTTATTTGGGGAACTAGTGTGTGTAAAACGCAGCCTGGGATGTTGTCCGATCCCACATATGCTGTGTTTTTGGCTTTAGAGAGTGCAGCTTTTACCTGTGTAGTTGTGAGTAGAGGGACTCTGCATTCTTTCTGTATAGATATGGGCCCTTTAGGGGGTGAGAGGGGGGGTAAAGTTAGCACTGAACCTATCTGCCAGGATGTTGGCAATATCAGTTGGTTCTGTAATTTTCGTGCCGTTGTGCTGTAACTCAGAGCAGATCTGGGTGTTGCCATTGAGATTCCTGACATAGCTATAGAATGCTTTGTGGCTGTCCTTAGAATCAATGGCGATTTTGTTTTCATACCTAGCTTTGGAGGATCTTACAAAGGATCTTAGCTTCTTACTGAGGCTGACCAGGGAGAGCTCCTCCATTCATGGGATTTTACTCTCTTTTGCAACAGTTTCTTCCTTCTGTTGTACAGTTTGTTTATGGCAGGGGACCACCAGATTGGCTTCCTTTTTTTGGAGGATAGCATCTTGGTTCTGTTTGGGAAGCACGATCCATGCACTCATGTAAGTGCTTATATAGTGCATTTGTGGAGGATTCAGCAGTCGTAACTGCATTGTCCATCTGCATGGCTGTCATGAAGTTCGCCACTTCTGTCTTAAGAAGTATGAAGTTGGCTTTGGAGAAATTTTTTACTATGATTTCCTTAATGGGGGGTGGGGGTGGGATGTGGATATCTAGGGTGATTAGCTTATTGTTGGATCTGACCAACGAGGAGTTGACTTCAGGTGTGGAACACCGGTCACTCATGTTGATAATGACTAGGTCTAGGGTGTGTGGATAAGTTGATCCAGGGCATTGACTAGGTCTAGGGTGTGTGGATAAGTTGATCCAGGGCATTGGAATTTATGAATTCCAGTAAACGGTGAGCGAAGGAGTTGGTACATGAGTAGTTTTCCCAGTTAATATTTTCCAGTATATCAAGAAAAGAGGAGTGGGAATCCTGGGGCATGGTGGGGGATCTGTAGCAAGCTACAATTTGGATTGCAGTTTTTTCGCCCAGAGTTAGTTGCACTTGGATAATCTCGGATGCATTATGCTGAGCAACTAGCCTGCCGAATTATGCTTTGCCTGCAACATATTGCCTGTCGAACTATGAAAGAAGAAGAGAATCAAAGTATTAGAAAAGCTAGAAGCTTCTTTTCAGCTGATGGAGATGACAACTATCATTAAACTGTATGACATTTCTGCCCTGGAGAAAATGGTTGATGTCGCCAATTAGTAATGCTTGTAGACTACAAAACAGACAAGTATGTTTTCTTCCATGTTGAGGTCCTATTATTCCTCGGCATAGTGAGGGATCCAAAGAATCATATTAGAAGACAGAGAAGCGAAAAAAAAAAACAATAATATGAAATCTGGCAATGAAAATTTTCTGTTTTTTTTTTTTTTTGATAATGTTTATGTTTATATTTTTATACAGACATTTGTAATGTGTGATCATGGCAATGTCAGCCTAAAGACCATGCATACTCAGTCAAACACTCAGCTCTTATGAAGCATCACTCAACAGCCGATGCTGCAGTTTTCTAAACCCAGCAATTAAGTAGAGTTAACATGGTGTCCCCGATGTAGGGGAATAGTGTCTACAGTTTATTTCCGCATCTTGTACTCCCATGAAATTACTACCGACTCCCTGAACTTTATAATCAGGAGTATTGCAGACAGTAGCAATCAGCTGTTCGGTTCTCAAAAAGGGAGTCTACACTGAGACCCATCTTTTATGATGATGAGAGTAGTAAAACATAAAATCTATAACATCAATGACTGTTTTATACTTTCTGATTATATTGACCATATGCTCTCACCTGCATAAACGCCATAGTATTGATCCTCTACCAGTTAAATGTTTACAGTGTAACGTTGGTTACCGAACAAAGCAGCTGCATTAATTGTACACCACTTTGTTTTTGTAAAGGATAAACGCTCCTTTATCCTATTATCCTCATCCAGGGCAAGCAAGGAAAGATACACGCATCAAAGCCAGCCAACTGCCGATATAGCTATAAAATTCAGGTTACGCACCTCATGAGAAGATACAGGCATCAATAGGGTGAGAGAGAAGTACACTGGCTACGTGACAACAGTATTCGCTCTCATTACGACCTCCACTATCCCAGTTAAAAGACAAAGGGAAGTAAGCAGAAAGGTTGTAGGTGCACACCCAGTTTCAGTCCTTCTCTAACAAGCATTAAAAGGATTCCATAGCTATTAAGTCATACTTTCCCCAAGATAAGGAAAGCTAAAAACCAAGCAGAATGCAAACCAGCCTGATAATGAGGAGACAACACTCAGTATTCTACATTTCATGTGTAGATATCATACCTCTCAACAAAGAAATATCAAAAATCTGCACAAAGACCCAAGAAAAGTAGGTACAACTGGCCAAAATCTGTATGCTGATTAACAAAAAAATTGCATACATAATTATGTAACCCCACCATTCCGATAGAATTGCGGGATATCAACATTCAAATGCAAATTGAACAGACAGAATATTAAACACAAAGTATAACCAGAACAATATTGTTTTACTTATATTAACATTTTTGAACTTGCATCAAACTAACTTGTGTAAAACTGAAATACAACTTTCTTTTATAAAAATAAAATCAGCAGCTTCTACACTAATATTAAATAACACAATGTGATATAACCAGAACAAAACTGTTTTATTTACATTAACATTTGAACTTGTATAAAACTAAAATGTAATTTTCTTTTGTAAAAGTAAAATTAACTGCTACACTCATAAAATTAAAATAAATACAATCTGTGTAAAAAAATCAAAGTTCAGCCTATCAGCAAGTACTTTTGCATCTAGATTTATTAAGAAAGTAGGCATGGTCAGTAGAAAACATATCTTGACTTTTCATTTTGAGGCAATATCTTTTAGACTGATTGGGCATATTTCATCTGTAAATACTCTGGAAAAACTTACTGTACTGTTAAACCATTAACTCTCAGAAACACACACAACTTTTCTACTTGGATAGTGCAGGGTTCCTGACTAGACCTACACAAATGGAAATGTTTGCAAAATAATGTCCATAATTCTTTTTATACATTTTTTTAGAATCTGAAAACAATCAGCATTCAGTGATTGTTACTATTTTCACATAATTTCCCCTTGCCTTCCCCAGACAGGGAGCACCATCTATAAGTTTTTTTCCTAAAATGTTTTGAAGATCAACAGCTTTAGCAGTATACTTTTTAAACAAATTTTATTGAATATTTTGCTTAATAGGTAATGATACTTCATTCTTTCTATAAAAGGGTTTAAAAAGTAATATTAGACTGATGAAAATGTGGAAAATTGTAAAGCATTAACTACCACCCATCTCAGGCACGTCATCTCCACCACCTTCAGCTTCCTCAACTTTGCTGCCCGGGTTTCTGTGCCATAGGGTAGTAGTGGTTGCATTATTGTTTTGTACACCTTACTTTTCAGTTTCTTTGGCATTCTTCTGTCATATACTTCACTTGACACTTTGTGCCACTTGGCTGCAGCCCTTCTCATTTTAACTTTGGGCTCCACATTCAGGCTTCCCTTCTCCACGACCACCCTTCCCTTATACTTGAAGATGTTAACTTGTTCCACTATTTTCCTCTCTATCTCAATTCTCAACTTCTTTCGATTTCCTCCACTTCTGTGATAACAGTCTTATCTGAACTCAATTTCTTTCCATGTGCTTTCGGTTTTGCATTCCATTTCTCTAGCCTTCTCTGAAGTTCTTGTTCAGAGTCTGCCTATAATGCCACACTGTCAGCATACAGCAACTTTGTTGATCTGCCCCCTCTGACCTGTTTGTTAATGTAATCCATCATCAGTATGACTGGCAGTGGGCTCAGAGCCGAACTCTGATGCAGACCAACTACCACTGGGAACTTGTTTGTGACACCAAACACTCTTCACACTTGAGTCAGTGGGTCTTTGTACATAGCCTGCATTCATTCTACCAATTTTTCTGGGACTTTGAACCACAGCAAGGCAGCCCAAATCAGCTTTCTTGGGACCTTGTCACATGCTTTCTCCAAGTCTAGGAATGCCTAAACTGGACTCTTTCCCCATCCCTAGCTTCTTAACTATCTGGCTCACTGCAAACATCTAGTCATTTGTGATGCATCCTAATCTGAATGTTAACTTGCTCACCTTCCATCTTACTTTCTACTAATCTGCATATTTGCTCATCAATCTCCTTCTCCAGAACGTTCATGCAGTTTAACAGGCGTTTGATGCCCACAGTTGTGGATATCCCCCTTTGATCTTGTACACTGGCAGTAGAATGCTTAATCTCAAATCATCTGGAATATGCATTTCTCTTCTTTTGTGTTGGCCACAACTTATGTTGCCCTCCTTTATCTAGTAGGTTCTACAACTGCTATCTGAAGGCACTCTTTTCCTCACTATCACTGCTATGATTAACAATAAGGAGCCATTTCTCCCGTGGCTCATTCACCATCTTAATCATATCTGCTCTGACCTCATCTGAGTCTGCTGCTTTCCCTGACTTCAGTTTCCTTAGTCCTGTTCTTACCTCTTCTAGCATGGGCTCTTCCACTTCATTTAGTGTAGGCTGCATCTGGGGGAAGTACTGCTTCTACGAGGTTTTCTTCATTCAGAAGTTGCTGAAGAACTCCTTCCATCTGCCTTTGATGCTCTGTGGACTGTGAGCATTTTGTTGCTGGCATCCCTTATGAAGGGTGTCTGATGACTAACTTCTTTATCTTGCTGTTTTTGCCTTTGCAACCTGATAGTTTCTTTGTGTCATTTACAGCTACTGCAACTCCTCTTTCTGCCTCATTGTTAGGCAACTAGTATTCCTTTGTTGCCTGGTCTATCTTTTCCATCTCCTACTACATTCTTCCTTTCTTTTGATGACTTCCTGGACTTCTGCAATCCAACATTAGCTTTCCATATATACCTCACTTGGCTAGTCCTCACACATGTAGTTTTAAGGTGCTGCCATTCTTCTTCAGCTACAACTATTTCCATTTCTTCCTGAGGTGCTAGAGCCTTGGGCAATTCCTTGAACACCTGTGCTTTCTCAACAGTCAACTTCCAGGTCTTCAGCCAAGTCTTTGTTGACCTTACATTTCTCTGATCATTGCAAGCAGCTGATTGTTGCAACCAGTGGTTTAGGCTGTGGACCAACTACTTTATTAGGCATGATGCCCTATCCTTACTGGAAGGATGTCAACCTGAGTTGCATGTTGGTCACTTGCATGTTGGTCACTCTTTTTAAGTGAACTTGTAACTGTCTCTCTTGCTGAACCATGTGTTGGCCACCAACAAACTATTTATCATTCTTTATTCATGTTGTCCCATCCAGTGTCCCCAGGCAGTCCTCACATCAAATTCTGTCTGCCCTGCTATGTGTATTCCGGTCACCCATTTGCAACCAACACCAATTCCTGTTGTCCCGCTTTATCTAGTAGGTCTGGCAACTGCTGTCTAAAAATACTGTTTTCCTCACTATCACAAGCCTGGTGTGGTGCATTGACTAAGTATGTGAACAGTGCCCAAGCGTTAAATTGCAGTCTTTTTACCACAAATCTGTCACTGTTTCTGATGGCATCCCTTACTGTGTTTTGAAGCCTCTCCCTCACCATAATAAACTGCCACACTACTGCTAGTCTGTCCACATCCTAAGTAGTAGGTTCTGGATCCCATCCTATGTGCCTTTACAGCACTGCACTTCCATCTTGTCTCCTGGATACATAGGATGTCCTGCTTCCTCCTTACTATCATGCCATCCACTTCCAAGCTGCATCCTATCAGTAGCAATTCTTAGCTCATGTTTAGCAGGTTGTTTTTTTAAGTCCAGCTTTGTCTCAACAGATCTCTTCCAAGTAACATGCTGGGCATCTGGACACCACTTGTCCAGTAGCTTCCTGACCCTGGGTTGTGGATCTTTATGGCACGTACACATTGGTCAACAGGGGCACATGCACCTCACTAAGGTTCACTGGTGTAGGTTGGAATAGGCAGGGTCCTCAACCCACTTACCACTGGCAAACATCCATGCCCATTTTTGTTGACAATATTCAATGCAACTAAATCACCTACAGCCAAACTTTACATTAGGTGGCAAGCCCTAATATGGCACTATGTCTGCGATCCATGTTCTTCTATCTTGAGGAAACTGTGCATCTCAGTTGATGCTTAAAGAAGTTGATCTATACAACTCTACATCTCTTCCCCCTATAGGCACCATCTTAAGCCTGTGCTGCTGCCCCCAAATCCATTCATGAGGGAGTTTGAGGTAGAAATACTCAGCATGTTTTTGGAAGATGGTAGGAACCCCACAACGACATAGAAAGCACACACAAACTCCATACAGATATTGGTGAAGGACAAGATCAAACCTTGTACCTTATGCATGGGTGGCGTACACCTTAATCATTATGCCAAGTAGTGTCCAGTTCACTTAACCAGTTAAAATATAATTTAAAGAAAATACAAAATTTGAAGTGAAAACTTCAATGTCTTGATGAAACTGCAGGGCACTATACTTAGGACCTAACACAAACATGAAGACTACGTTTCAGAAGTCTGGTGAAAAAAAGTGTTTATGTTTGGTATACTTGGGATCTAGGTATACTAGTTATGTTGAGTCTGTTTACAGAGTAAGGAAGACCTTTATCCACTTATCCAGTATTATGGAAACTGTACAGTATAGGAAGTGGATCCTCATCCTAGGAATAACCTGGCCTACAGATTCTGAGGGTAGTGTTTGTTACTAATAAATAGCATGGATCAGTAAGTATTCGCAACAATATACTAAAACAAATGAGGTGCGATTAGTATCATTATTAAGACACCTGCAGAATGGTCTCTCCTACATGTTACCATAGTAACCTTGCCTAAGCAATCAGTTTTCACTGGCAAAATCATCAAGTCCAACACTAAACAGCATTAAAAAAATTAGTAGGAATTCCATAATGCAAATCTTTTTATTCAAAGATCTAAATCAAGTGTCTCTATTCCAAAAAAAAAACTTTTTCCAGGAGTAAACATCAGAATATTTCACACAAGGTATAAAAGTCAATCAGTTCATTTAATGATACACCAACCATTTCAAATATTAACGCCTACAAGCATAATTCCTTGTTCAGTCATAAAAAAGTAAATGTATCAAATTTCAAAATTAACATTGCTTAATTTTTTATCTATATATCTCTGTATTCTTGTGCAACTGTCAGCCATATGCCTCATGCCAGATAGTTTTAGCAAGGAGAAATCCACGTGATTAAGTGAAAATTGCCACCTGTGTTTTTGTCTCCATCCAGCATATTTGCCTTTCCAAAGGGAAACATAGCACTAAGCCAGTCAAATGACTTATGATAAATTAAATCTGTACATATTAAAAATTAGTATATACTTAAATTGTAAGGACGGCAGGTCAAATTGTAGTGCAGCGGTTTGCATTATCACCTCACAGCCAGAGGTTCTCCAATTCAATTCTCGGCTGGAGTGCCTTCTGTGCATAGTCTGCATGTCCCCCCTGAATTCATGTGGGTTTCCTCCGGGTACTCAGTTTTCCTCCTACTTTGCAAAGACATGCATCTGGAGCGTTTCTCCCCTGGCCTCTGCTGAACTTTCCCAGAAAACAAATGTTAAATAAATTAGATAAGTGTTTTCTATATGCAGTTTGTGTAGGTGAGCAATAATAAAGCCACACTGGCAAGAGGACTGGTAATTACAAGAAGTCATATTCCAATCTAGACAGACATCATTTTGTTGATTAAATAGAAATAATCCTGTGGCGTCAAGGAAAGCACAGGAATGAACCCTTTACTAAATGAGTACATGTGTAGTTACCACTACAGCCTGGGTTGCAAATCCGGATAAAATTATGATATTGTGCTGTCCTGTGTTAGGCATTAGTTCAAAAAAGACATTGCTTTGTTCTCCTTGCCAGTAGGCTTTAGTTACATTCTAATATTGATGTCACCTTAATTTTACTACTCAAGTAAAATGCATGCTTGAGCTAGGAATGGAAAACAATTAAGCAAATCACTTAAAGCAGTTCAGGCAGCTACTGATGATCACACACACAATGCATCACATTATTCACAGGAAAGCGAGGCTAAATAACTATAACTTTATTTTACAAGTGCAGCTAACATATGGTATGGCAGAGATTCAGGTCGTAGCCTGCTATTGGTCCCCAACCATGTCCCAAGACTCACACCCCACGTTCCTAAGCACCCTGGAGAATATTAGGGTCCAACCTAACATGCTCTTACTAAGCGACTTCAACTACCCCTCCATTAACTAGGAAAACTACACGTGCATCAATACACTTGCCCAACGTTTCCTGGAGTTCATTAATTCCAATGCCCTGGACCAGTTCGTTCTTACCCCCACTAGAGGTAGCAAAATCCTTGACCTGGTCATTACTAACATGGGCAACCGTTGCTCTACACCAATAGTTAGCTCCTACCTGGTTAGATCCGACCACAAACTAAATCACCTTGGAAATCCACATCCCTCCACCCCTGCAAAGGTAACCACCATGCAAAACTTCTCTAAAGCTAACTTTGGGTTCCTAAAAACAGAGGTGGCTAATTTCACAGCACCCATGCAAATGGAGAATAATTGTATGACCGCAGAATCATACACCAGTGCACTGTATGAACACATACACAAATGCATGGATCTCACCATACCCAATAGAACCAAGATGCTCTCCTCCAAAAAAAGGAAGCCAATCTGGTGGTCCCCTGCCATAAACAAACTCTACAACAAGAGGAGGAAACTGATGTGGAATAAGGTGAAGTCCCAAAACTGGAAAACTCCTTTATCAGCCTCAACAAAAAGTTGAGATCCCTCATCAAATCCTCTAAAGCCAGCTATGAAAACAGAATTGCAGCAGATAGTAAAGACAACCACAAGGCCTTCTATAGTTATGTAAAGAATCTCCACGGTAATACCCAGATTTGCTCTGAGCTACTGCACAATGGTACCTCCTATACCGAGCCAACAGATATTGCCAGTACACTTGCTGACAGATTCAGTGCCTACTTTACCCCCAAAGGAACAACCACAATACCAGTAGATTGCCAGGTACCCAGTATTACTGCTGCACAAGTTAAAACTGCACTGTCCAAGGCCAAGAATACAGCTTCTATGGCACGTGACAATATCTCTGACTGTGTTCTACATGAACTACAGAGTGAACTGGTACCTCTCATCTGTGTGCCTTGCTCAAACACAGCCTCATCTTAGACTTTGTCCCTACCTCAACAAAGGAGGAGCAACTACAGACCCTGGAAACTATCGCCCCATTAGCATGACGAGCCTGATATGGAAAGCTATGGAACGCATCACAGTGGACCTAATAAACAAGGATATAGGGAATCTCCAAACTATGGATCCCACACAGTTTGGTTTTCCTGAAGGGTAGATCATGCCTCCTCAACTTAGTCGACTTCTTTGAGTCAGTCACCAAAGCTGTGGATGAAGGCAAGGTGGTTCATACAGCCTACCTTGATCTGGCTAATGCTTTTGATACCATTCCCCACTCAGGAATCATAGGAAAAATTCACTAAGCTAGGCATCAACCCCTATATCACTAGGTGGGTTGCAAACTGGCTCACAGACAGAACCCACAGTGGGAAAGTAGCTGACTCCATGTCAGACTGCCGACTAGTCACAAGTGGAGTCCCACAGGGTTCGGTGCTGGGTCCTCTCCTGTTTGGTATCTACTTTGCTGAAGTCCAGGCCAACACAAAGGGACTCTGGCTGACAAAGTTTGCAGACGATTGCAAGTTGGGAGCTATTATTAACATCCCAAGTGATGCTGACATCCTACAGAATGGCCTTACTGAGACCAACTACTGGTGTCAGAACTATGGCCTTAAGCTCAATGCCAAAAACTGTGTAGTCATTCCCTTTGGGAAAAACACGGTGCCCATGAATTACCACATTGATGGTAGTCCACTGAACACAGAAGGAATTATAAGAGATCAGGGAACACAGGCTGACAGCAACCTCTCTTTTGATCACCACATTGCCACTGTGGTCAGAAAGCCCTTCTATGTGGCACATCTCATTACTAAGGGTTCTGCATCCAGGAGGAAAGACGTCATTGTCTCCCTCTATTCTTCCTTCATTAGTTCAATCAAGTACAATGCCCCATTTGGCATGTACCTCACTTGACACCTGCAACAACTGGAGAGGCCACAAAAGTACCTCACAGAGAGGATCCTAGGCCTTACAGACTTGTCCTATATGGACAGACTCAAAAAACTCCAACTATTCTCTGTCTCATACCGCCTACTTAGGGGCGATCTCTGCTTGATTTGCACAGCCATGTCTGACCCAGCTATGTTAGAAATGCTACATCTAAAGAAATACCAATCCCTCCTCACCACACACTCCAGAGACTTCAACCTCATTACCACAATTAACAGAACATGCTGGAGGGATAGGTTCATAAACTAGAGGCTTCCCATGCTTTGGAATAGACTTCCCATACATGTCAACCAGAGCACCTCACTGACCCTTCTCCACGAGAAATCTTGATGAGTGGATGGGAAACAGAAAATTCACCCTGGGGATAACTCCAGTGGCTCTATTCGACAGAGACACTGGGAACTAAGGTTGGGTTGGCACTATGCAAGGGTAATCTTATGGCTAGGCTTCTAAAGGCCCCAGGGCCATTAGTCTAGTACACACCTATGAACCTATAATAATAGAAATTCAAGTGTCAAGTGAAGATTCCTTTGCTGCAGTTTCTGTTAGCTGCTACTGCACTGCTTACACATACGTACAATACACACACCTTTTTTAAACAGTTTTTTATTTTACAAATGTTAAACAAAAATAAAATAAATAAAATACCTGGAGGTTGAGCCACCAGAGAAGCCTGCGAGAGAAAGTACATTTTCTCATCCTGCAGAGTGCAGACACAGGTGGTGGTAGGCGCTGGGTGGACTGTCTGTCTGACTTTGCTGCAACAGATGCAGAAGCCAAGTTGAACTTAATTTAATTGTAATAATGGTTGTGAACAACAGCTCTGATTATTTGGTTGCTGCTGCTGCCTGCTTGCTTGTATTCCAATTAACAGCAGTCTGCCTATGTTCGATATGAGCAGCTCATGACGCTGATGTCATTACACATGCCCCTGCACTTTGATGACATTGCGGGATGCGGGCTGACGTCAGTCATAAGTTTAATGCTGTAGTAAAAAAAAAAAAAATCGGGGAATTAAAGGGACCACTCAGGAATTCGTGGCGCCCCATTATTTTGCCCTCAAAACCGGTAAATACCAAGGAATTTGGCACAGTTGAGAGATTTGATAGATATGGCCTATGCTAAAAAAAAAAAAATAGACAAAGGCATAAATACCCTTCAAATTTTGAGCTTACATAAAACAGACAAATACAAGTATGCATTTTTTAATTACTAGCAGAGAAATGTTGACCTGTTCAATACTTCCCTGCAAGTAATGATTAAAAAACTGCATAAAAACCATTTAAAACAAACATTTTACAGTTCCTTATTCTTAATTAGTGGGACGAGCTGTTAGATGACAGAGTAATTAAGTACTGACATTTATTCAGAAACTGGCACAAAGTGCATTAGCAAAATGATACAAGCCATAAACAACTCATTAGTAGGATAAATAGTTCTACTAAATAGTGCACAGTACTATAACAGAAGCATCCCAGATGGATTATTTTCTGACAAGGAGAGGGGTTATCTCCAATACTCAGTAATATCAATGAGAAAGCTGCAGTCAATTAAAAATAAATGAGATTCAACAGTTTTAGCTACTGCAAACTCGCCAACTATTATTCTGTGCTATTTGCAAACTATCCCATACTCTCTTAGTAATGCTGGCTGAAATGGTATTCATGCAGTTGGTAGGATAAGGGGAGTAACCCAGTACACACTTCTACCAGCAGCAAACCACCTTAAACAAAATGTACTCAGACAATGATACACGTTTTAACCCTTTGATTACAAAAACATTTCAAGCATCCTCTCAGTACTTGAATATTCTCTAAATCTAACACAAACATCTGATGCAGTCTTAAAAATTAGCTCAAATATGGCTCTAAAAAACATCACGAAAATGAGCAACAGTATTTCTTTAAAATTTACATTAGCTTTGAAATGAGACATATCACAGGTGTCAAGAACAAAGTAGGGGGGAAAACTCACAGAATTTTGAGTTATGCAACAATATTTACTTTAAAGGGCATTGAGTATATTCATTTCACAGAGGTTAAATGACTTCTCTAACAGTGATTGTTGCATTCATAAATTTTTGGAATCATATTTCATGGTCATTGTTGAGATACTGGACTTTGTGATTGATGGTCATAGGCTATGGCCTCACAATAAAGACTGCTGTCACCAATTTACATGTGACGGTACAGACTTTAAACCTGCAGAGCTGTCATCAAGTCATATGTAAGAGGTGACTAGCCTTATGTTAAAAGTGCACTGCTATTTAGGTAATCAACACCTATTAAGCGCAAATTAGTTTCTGCCTAGACTGAGCTTTCTTCCTTCCTTTCAATTTCTTCAAGTCTTTTGGGTTTCTAATACCATGATGGGAATGGACCCCATTCCTAAGTCAAATTATGATTAAAGTTAATGAAATTAGTATTGGTTCAATCTTAGATGTCAGCTAGAAGTGCTCTTTGCAGTACCCGCAACATGCCCAGCAATGACTCCTGCAATTCACACAGAGTTAAATATATCAGTAACATATACAAGTTTGATTGTAATTTATTTTTTTATAAGAACCTGTTGCTCTTACTACTACTGGAACTGTATGGGTATCTTTCTTCCATATTGCCCTCTTTTCTGCCTGCAAATCTTGGTATTTTATGACTTTGCATCTCTCTGCATGTAAAACACTGTAGTCACTGGGTGTAGCAATTTCAGTGATCAGTGCTATTTTTGACATGTTTTCATAGAGTACTACATCTGGTTTTCTTGCATCTATCTTTTCAATAGTTGGTAATGGGTGATCCCATATGATATAAACTTCATCACTTTCTATGACACTTTGCGGCTCATGCTCCCAGTGTTTTTCAGCTACTTCAATATTATGTTTGCACTCTCCCCGATGCAACAGTCTTGCCAGATTATTATGCCTTTCAGTATACAGTTCTTCTGCGATTGGTATATTACAACCAGCAACAAAATGCATGACTGTTTCCAATTCTGTTTTTTTAAAACCTACATCTGTCCATTTCTCCCACTTGTTCAATGGACTTTGTAAACCAGTATGTACACACGTCCACTATCTCGGGCCATCAATATTAAACTTTCATCTTTTGATTTAAACTCACCTCTCTTTAACCATTCCTGCATATGATCCTTATCAACATGAGGTTGTTAAAACAGTTTTCTATATTTGTGACTATATTTATGCATTTTCCACATTTCTTGGCTTCTCATCTGATTCTTTACTTAATATTCTTTTTGTTTTTGGCACATTCAGCTGCTACTTGATTATCATCAACTTCTGATTGATTTCCATTCCCGCTCAACGCCAATATGCTTCTCCTAAATTAATCAGGAAAGTCATCTTAGACTTATTTTTCTCATGTTTCAAAACTTTCACTACGTTTGGGTCTTGTGAGGTCAGCAGATATACATGCAGTCTGACAATTGCAGATCTATACATGTAATCAGTTTCAAGGAGGCCCATTCCTCCTCCAGAACAGGGAATATAAAATCTTGGTATGCACTGATTTTTATAAATTATTTGATGAGCATGAAGTCTCCTTGTTTTCCTGCCCAACCTATCCAACACGTTTTGGGGCCAGTCAATCACTCTAAAAGTGTAAGTTAGGACAAGAAGAGCAAATTGGTTTGCAGCTTGTACATTGTTCCTAGATGTCAATGGTGTTTTCAGTATTAATTTATGTCTTCTAAAATATTCATTATTAAGTTTTATTTGCATTTGTTCATGTTTTATTGTTGATCCTTCATCAATTTCCAAATCCTTATAAAAAAAACTTGAGCAAGAGGGAGTGTATATCCTGTTTCTGTCTCAAACTGTTTTTTTGGTGCTGCAGCTTTCCTGGTTTAAAGGTTGCTTTTGCACATTTATCAAGCCCAAATGACATTCTTATATTATCTGAAAAAGTTTTGACCACTTGCAGCTGTGCCTTCAATTCCTCATCTGATAAACTATAAGTTTTAAATAAATCATCCACAAAAAGATGAGAAGTCTTTACACTTTGTTTTCTGGAAGACAAATTGTAGCCATGACCTAATCAGTTAAGTAGTCAAAATAGTGGTGACAGTCACCCTGGAATATCCCCCTTTGAATTTTTATCCCTGGAATAATAACTTATCCTTCATCATGGCTTAACTACAAAGTGGTTTGCCACTGTTTCATGGTCACTGTGATGTAGTTTATCAGCGTAGGATGCATCATATACATTTTTAAACACTCTTATCCATGAATGTAGGATACTGTCAAATGCCTTTTTGTAGTCTCTCCATCCCATACTTAGATTACTTCCCTATTTGCAGTTCTCCACTATGAATTTGACAACAAATGATCCTTTGCTCCATATGACTTTCTTTTATTACCATTTTGTTCTATTGCCATAATTGGGTTTTCTTCTAAATGACTATAAACTTTGTTGGCATCAATTCCAGTGTACAGTTTATACGTCATCGGAAGGCAAGTTATTGGTCTATAATTTTTAGGAGAGCTTACAGGTTCACTCAAGTAGGAGCATTGTTTTTCCTGTTAGCCAGGCTGGTATTCTAGGTACACACATAAATAGTTCTTACTCGTGGCTAAATCTTTGTGCAAAGATGTTAATAATTTTAGCCACAAGTTTGGTAATGTATCTGGGCCTGGGGTTTTCCAGTTGGAGGCTTTACCTAACTGTTTCAATCTCTCTGACCGTTACTTTATCCCATTTCATACACTGTACATTTGAACTCCTTATTCTTTCTTTTACTACTTCTACCCATTTAGCATCTTTGTTATGTTCCACAGGATCTTCATAGATATTTCTCAAAAATACATCTATTTCTTCATTTTTTTTTTGTTAGTCTTTCAATTCCTTTTATCTTGTTTCGCATTTCTCTATAAAAAAATTTTTGGGGGTCATCAATAAATTGCTTATTTTTTACTTTCCTTTATATTTATCTACATATCTAAGTTTTCTGCCGGTGCTGATATTTTTAGTTTACTATTTGTGATAGTACACGATAAATCCTAATTTGTTACATTACTGCGCATTGCTTTTATCACGTCCGAGTATTTTTATTGATCTGCTCCCTCTTCAATACTCTTCTAACAGTGACACTTCTTGTCTTAATTGCTTTTTATTTTTTTTTCTATTCGATACTTCCATTCACTTTCTCCCCGTCCTTTCCCTTACTACCCTGTGTTCTTGTGGTAGGACTTTATCTGTTATTAATTTGGTTGCACAGTAATGTATCCTATTTACTTCTGTTACATCGCATAAATCTCTATGGACAGTCCTAATTACTGTGTTCATTTGTTTTATCAAACTTCTAACTTTCTGTGGTTTTATTGACCTTCTGCAGTCTCTTTCTTTCATTGATCTTAATATGCCTATCCACATCTATTAAATCAAGCAACTCTTCTCTTATGTCATTTCCTCCTAATGTGAGGGCACATTCTTTGTTCACCATTTCCTGCGGGCATTATATATACACTGGATATAAAAAGTGTACACACCCCTGTTAAAATGCCACGTTTTTGTGATATAAAAAAATTGAGAACAATAAATCATTTCAAAACTTTTCCCACCTTTATTGTGACCTATAACCTGTACAATTCAATTGAAAAATCTGTCACAGGAAAACATATAAAAAATAAACGTACAATACACGCTAGTTGCATAAGTGGGCACACCCTTTAATATTTTGTTGAAGCACCTATTGATTTAATTACAGCATTCAGTCTTCTTGAGTAGGAATCTATCAACATGGCACATCTTGACTTGGCAATATTTACCCACTCTTCCTTGCAAAAGCACTCAGTCTGTCAGATTGCGAGGGCATCTCTTGTGCACAGCCCTCTTCAGTCACCCCACAGATTTTCTATTGGATTTAGGTCTGGGCTCTGGCTGAGCCATTCCAAAACTTTAATTTTCTTCTGGTGAAGCCATTCTTTTGTTGATCTGGATATATGCTTGGGGTCATTGTCATGTTGAAAGGTGAAATTCCTCCATCTTCAGCTTTCTAGCATCTGCCTGAAGGTTTTGGGCCAAAAGTGACTGGTATTTGGAATTGTTCATAATTCCCTCCACCTTGACTAAAGCACCAGTTCCAGCTGAAAAAAAAGCAACCCCAAAGCATGATACTGCCACCACCCCACTTCACTGTGGAGATGGTGTTCTTTTCGTGATGCGAAGTGTTGTTTTTGCACCAAACGTATCTTTTAAAATTGTGGCCAAAAACTTCAACCTTGGTCTCATCAGATCATAACACATTTTCCCACATGCTTTTCAGACAAGATGTATTGTTTTGCAAATTTTAGTTGGGCCTGGATGTTTTTCTGTGCAATCCTACCCCATAGTCCATACATATGGAGAGTATGGAAGATTGTTGTCATATGTAGTACACAACCAGTACTTGACAGAAATTCTTGTAGCTCCTTCAGTGTTGCTGTAGGTCTCTTGGCAGCCCCCCTGACCAGTTTTCATCTTGTCTTTTCATCAATTTTAGAGAGATGTCCAATTCTTTGCATCACCGTTGTCCCTTATTTTCTCCACTTTTTGATGACTGTGTTCACTGTGTTCCATGGTATATCTAATGCTGAGGACTGGTGGTCTGACTAATACCTTTCAGTAATGATATCCCTCTGATGCTTTGTAAGCTCTCTCTGCAAACCAGGTCTTTTGCTGTAGCAGGCAACTGAGTAAATGTCAGGAAAATCCTACTAGGACAGCTGAACTTTATTTGGGGTTAATTAGAGTCTCTTTAATTGAAGGCAGGTGTGTACCCAAGAAGACAGAATGCTGTAATTAAATCAAAAGGTGCTTCAAAGTATTAGTTTAAGGGTGTGCACACTTACGCAACCAGCTTATTGTACGTTTTTTATTTTTTATAGTTTTCCCCCATTAGATTTGTTTGTTTTTCAATTGAATTGCACAGGTTATAGGTCACAAGGTGGGAAAAGTTTTGAAATGATTTATTGTGGTCTCATTTTTTTATATCACAAAAACCTGGCATTTTAACATGGATGTGTACACTTTTTATATCTACTGTAGAGTTCGAGAGCTTCTTCCTGTGCCATGTTCTTTTCAGTTTTACACTGTGTCATCCATTGCTCTTTCATAGGTAAGTTATTAGGCCCAAGAGCCTAAGTAAGCCTAGCCAACAAGGTTCCCTGGCTTTTGCCACCCAAGAAGGTTATTTTCCTGTGCTCTTGTTGAGCCGAGCCACGGAAGTGATCCCCGGGGTGAATTTCCTATTTCCCATCAACTCATCAAGATTTTTCTTGAATAGTGCTAATGAGGAACTCTGCTTGACATAGACGGGTAGCTTGTTCCAGAGTATGGGAAGTCTCTGGGACAGGAATCTATCCCTAGAATTCATATGGGAACTTACTGGCCTATCACTCCAAAGGATTGACTGTGTCAAGCTGCCACAGTTTCCTGTTGTTTCCCTTGCTGTATAGCTCCAACTGAACCTTTGTACTGGTTTCCTGTAGGAGACTCCAAATTATCTTCATATGTCAACTGATTAGATGCTTCCTGCTCCACTGGTTTCTCCCTAACTTGGGTGTCTGTTGCTGTATCCTGTTGCATTGTTATTAGAGAGAAATTTTCTACACTAAATCCTTCACTTTGCAGGTAATCCATAACTTCAGTTTCTATTTCTTTAACTTCTCCATTACTAATCTTCTCTTCTACTTTTTCGCTTTGTTCTCTTATTTTTTGTATTATAAAATTTTCCATAGCCAGATATCTTTACCTGTATTTCTCTTCAAATATCTTTGGTGCTGCTCTTTTTGCATGTATTAGTTTCGCTTTCTCCTTTGCATAAATATTGCACCATATTAAATCTCTTTTTCTTTCCTGTGCCCATTTTTCTCCTTCAGATGTCTCCTGCTCCTCTTGTTTCTCCTTACTTTGGGGACTACTTGTTCCATCATGCTTTGATAAGACCTGTGTTAGATTTTCTACACTGAATCATTCACTTGGCAAATATTCCATAACTCCAGCTTCTATTTTTTTTTAACTTCTACTTGACTAATCTTCTGTTTACATGCCTTCTTTGTGGTCTTTTTTTTTGAGAAATTTTCCGGATCCGAGTGCCTTTGTCTATCTTTTTCTTTAAATATCTTTGGGATGCCTTTTTTGTGTTGATTAATTTGGCTCTCTCCTTTGCATAAATATTGCACCATATCAGACCATATCTTTCTTACTGATGTCCATATTTCTTTTTTTATACCCTTTGAACATCTCTAAATTTTGTTCTTTAAATTTCTGCACTTCCTCAGTTGCTTCTTTTTCCAAACGGCACAAGGTTTCTTGGTCTATATAGTGTTATTCAGAGATCTGTTGTATTAATGAATATAATTTTTTGTTTGAAGCTTCTGACAGTTTTTCTTGTGGCAGCATTTTCCTTTCCTCCAATTTCTCTCAATCTGTTCATATATCTTTTGTCTGGAAATTATGGGTTTCTTGCATAATAGTAACAATACATAATTTCTTTATTAACCTCAAAAGCCCACATCATCATCTGTATGGCTCTTTTTTGGCCCATCAGTTTTTGTGATATTTGTGGGTTGCTACTTCCTCTTAAAACGGGGGGGGGGGGCATCCTCCCCCTTGGCCTTGCCTAGCCCCATTGTAGGAATATGTCCATGTCTTGAGGATTCTACACTGTCATTTTTTTTCCAGGCATGGTACCAATGAGCCTATCAGGATTAGGAACTTGTATATCCTGGGACTTGTGTACCCAGCTATCATCTTTATTTTTTAACCTACTTCTGTCCATGATATATGCTATATAAAATACAGTCTCTATATCAGTGTTGTCTTGGTGAGATTTTATGATAAACAGTGTCCACCTCATGAAGGTACACACCAAGACGTGAGTATAAATTCACTTCCAGCAATACTTCTCACCTTTTGCTGATTTTATCATCTCTCCATTCGGTGAATTTACCAATAACAACTAAAACCTGATAAAGATTATTTTGAACATAAAAATATGCATAGTATTTTCAATGAAAGATTAAACAAAAGATATGTACTCACCATAACGATGAATCTGCGTTGTCCACTTTAATTCTTCCTCAACAGATAGGTTTTGGATCAGACTCAGATGCTTTTATTAGACTCACAGATCCCACTCTTGGACTCCTCCCTTTACCCATAATATCCTACCTTCCACATATCTCGGATCAAATTTGCTGCCCCAACACTAACATATGGGACATCCTTAGGACTCACTAGGAAGAGAGGGGAAGAGTGTTGGAAGGTGGGGAGCTGAGGAAGAATGAAAATGGACAGCACAGATGCCCCATTTGTGGTAAGTACATAAATTCTGTATTTGATGTGGTCATTTTCATTCATTCTTCAACTGATGGGGCAGAGTCCTCACCTAGAATAACCTTGGGTGGTCCACATGGAAGAATATACCAGAATGAATGGTCAGTTCTACCAAAGCAAACTATGAGGCAAAGATTGTATCCCAGGTGTAAGATGACCATAAGGCATTTTTTAATTAATGTTCTTAACACCACAGAGGAAAAGCTCTGCAAAGTACAGAGCTAATCACAAATGGCAACACTTGCATCCAGCCTGAAACTATAGCAAACTTGCTGGCTGACAAGTTCATTTTAAACTTCTCCCCTCATCATCTCCTTCCACACTCAAAGAAATACCTGCAAACATACCCTACTGATCATTATGAGGGAACAGGTCAGATGGATAGCAAACTGGCTCACTGACAGGACACATGTTGCTCAACTTATAAGTAAAGGCACGGCATCAAGTTCAAAGGAAGTCATATTGCCATTGTACTCGGCCCTCATCAGGCCCATAATAGAGTACAGTGCTCCCTTTTGCATGTACTTAACTAGTCACTTACATCAACTGGGGCAGCCCCAGAGCTTCTCACTAAAAAAAAAAAAAACAAAGCATAAGACAGATGTCTTATGCAGACCAACTAAAGGCCCTATTCCCTTTACTCCATCTCATATTGTTTATTGACAGGTGACTTATGCCTGACCTATGAGTCACTCTCTGCTCCAACCCTGATGAAAATGCTACATATTCACAAGAAAAATTACACGAGGGTTACACACCTTCCATTGACCTGAAGCTTATGTGTGACTAACAGAACTTGCTGGACAGAAAGATTCATATCCCAAACCTCATCTATGGAATAAACTTCCCATCATCATAAAACAAGTTCTACCCTTCATTCTCTTCAAAAACAAAAAAAATTGGATAAATGGATAGGGAACCATAAGTTCACTTCCAAGGCACTGTCCATGTCCCTTATGGGCAGAGGCAGTCTGCAAAATTAATCAGGGCTCCAATACACAAAGAGCTACTGTTGGAAAACTTTGCAAATGTCCTCATCCCTCATGATTTTCACCTCAGACGTCACATGAACACCTTCCTATACATGATCCACCTGCTTCCAAGGGGTCCTGTTTCTGACGTTGGATGTTTCAAACCTGCCCTAGCAACAATGCACACGTAGCCTGGAGGAGTCAGGCTACAAATTCCTTTTGTAGTAACTGCAACACGTACTATTCTCTCTTACTACATACTAAAAGAATGCAGTTTAAAAGACAGCAATACTGTACCTTATGAAGCTGTATTTTTTCTCAGCCCTGCATACAAATTACATTTGTTTTTAACAATCATATTATGGCATCATTAATAAACTGAAATTAATATACATTTTAATAACCTGGTCTTGTCCCATAACAGTTTCCTCCCGCTGACATTATCAGTGTTATACCATACATATATTTTTATTTATTTTTTTACTTGATGAAATATACCTTTGCATCATAATATTCATCATTAATTTTTGTCAAAACAGAACTGTCATTGATTTCTGCATGCAGTGGGATTTCATGTGCACTTGAGGCTAAACATCTTGTAATCACAGTCTTCAGAATAGAAAATGCCAAAATGATTACAAATATAATAAAAAGTACAATGGCAATACCCTGGATTATGCCAGTTCCCAGCTTACCAAAAATACTGCCCAACCATCCAAAAAGTGTTGAGTGTTTGGATGTGCTGCCCAACTCTTTGGCCCTTTGTTCCATGAAGTTTGTCAGTTTTTCCTGTTCATCATGATAGTCACTAATATATGAACAGCGATGACTCCCTATGAGGGCACATGATCCCCCCCACCCCCCCTTTTGCAGTAAGCATTATATCACGTGCCATTTGATTCTGGAACACCACAGTTCACATTTCAGTCATTTTTCGATTTGCCAGTCTGACGTGATGTGAAGTTTTGATGGCCACCTCCTGTAGAATTTGGGCGAGCCTGGTCATTTCAAGCATTGTCCCTTGCACTCCATTCCCAGGATTAAAAATTGAAAATACTTGTTCTGTCCAGTGGATTGCTCGCTTATTTTCCAGTCTACCTCCTGGTGGGTGTTCGAAATGTTGAATAGCAGGAGTAATACAGCCTACAAAGCAACATCCAGATTAGTTTGTAGGCAACCAGGGGTATGCACAATCACCACAGATGTAGTAACAGTCACTTATCATCCCCATGCCACAACCCCAGTCATAGCTTTTTAAGTGCAAAGAGTCTAACACACTTTTATGCCTGGTGTCATTACATTTGATTTTTCCTACTGGTACAGTCTCATTTCTGGCATACCATGTCTCTCCATGATGGGTGGTTGCAAGTTGGAGAGACACAACCTTTGAAAAAAATAGTTACATTACGCCAGGTTAAGCTGATGTCATTAAGGTCCTTTTCAAATAACACATGTGATGCCTGATTGGGAATCATAGGAATCCCTGCATTAGAATGATGAGTATGAACAGGAGAACTAAGTTTAGATGTAACAGTACCATGCTGACCTCGTGTTCAAAAATGCAGAGTTCTGAGAAACAGCAGAATCCTGTACAGGGGGCCACCCATACCAGTACGTATGGGGATGAGGTGCAGTAGCTACTGCAAGATTATCATCCTCTTTAAAAGTCTCTGCTTTTTGGCCATCCTCAGTTTGTTCCAAAACCTGCTAAGATACAATAAAGGGATCCCTTTGTACTGGTCTGGACTGCCTTTTTAACCTTTTACTTGTTGCAACAATTTTTTAACATCCTGCAACCCTCTTAATGTTGACTCCATTTTCCTTTTAAGTGCTTCACTTTACCAAGAATAAAATGCTGTCATTTGTTCCTCACTTACTTTGCTTTTCTTCCCAAAATACCTTTCAATGACAGCAATGTCTCATCACAAGTTCCATTTAATGGAAATACCCCCACCTGCACAATTCCTGGTAAGCTGAAACCAGTCATGCAGATATTTACAACTTTCCTTCCCATAATTAAAATATATAAAATTTGCAGATGTTCCCTTTTCAAGGATTTGATTTTGCTTGCTTATCTTTGCTCCCATTTTTTTATTTTATAAATCAGTAATAATAAAAATGTTAGTTTTGCCTTACAACTCTTGGATCCTGGCAGTTCCAAAGACAGGAAATAACTGTAGTAATCCACACACTATACAGGGAGAGATATGTGGGAAGTCTGTCGGTGTGCAGCAACAGAGGAGAGGTTTCGATCAGCCTTTTCCCACAGCACCCCCTTGCTTTCGTCCCTGCATGAGCTCAAAAGTTACAGCTCCAGCATTGCGGTCAGGATAACGGGGCAGATAGGTACTCCTACACTGAGGGTACTTTCACACAATCACACTGTTAAGTCCAGGCATGCTTTGGGCTCATGAATTTATTTTAACAACGCATACGTCTAAGTCATGCAGTAGGCTCATGAGTTTGTTTTAACAGTATATAGTCTATGCCCCAATCATGCTATGGGCTCATGAACTTGTTGTATAGTCTACATCCCAAACATGCGGTGGGCTCATGAACTTATTTTAACTTTATCTTTAGCTTTTAACTTTTTCTTTTCTTTCTCTTCTATTATACATTGACAAAATAAAAACATCTCTCATACTTCTTACCTTTCATTTCTGAGGGTACCGCCCTCGACACGAGGCGCCTCCTTGTGTTAATTTGTCCTTTACTGTATGCGCACATACATTTACTATACTCATTTACTGTGGGGTCCTCCACTTTTACTTGTATACCTTACAACCACTCAGTCAAACAAACACACAGTCATGCACTAACATTTCACTAAAATTGTCTAAAAAAAGAAAGAAGGAAAAACACAAAGCAACAATTTCCCCTGCTAATGCTAGTATGTTTGCACACCTTGAATAGTTGCACATCTGTGTCTCTGACTATTCCATACAAAGCAGTGTGGGATTCACAGAAAATCTCTGCTGGGCCCTATTCCAGAACTGCCCTGCAGCAACACCAAAGTTCAGATCCAGAGAACAGCACCAAATTGTTATAGTCATAAATAAATGACATTAAGAATTTACTTTATATGCCTTTAGTCAGGAACAACACTTCAGGATGTACAAACAAAAATTTTATTCTTACAGAGCTGGGAGACTGTCTTCATAGCAGATCTCAAAATAGTCTCTCTGAACAAAAACAAACCACATTTTTTATATCTTTTCCTTATCAAACCTGGTCATGCACTTTCATTACGTTACAATGACGGTGTCCTATAGAAAACTTTGCAAATGTCCTCATCCCTTGTGGTTTTCACCTCAGACTTCACGTGAGCATCTTCCTATACATGATCCACCTGCTTCCAAGGGGTCTTGTTTCTGACCTTGGATGTTTCAAACCTGTCCTAGCAACAACACACTCCTAGCCTGGAGGAGTCCGGCTACAAATTCCTTTTGTAGTAACTGCAACACGTACTATTCTCTCTTACTACATACTAAAAGAATGGCTTATGAAGCTGTATTTTCCCAACCCTGCATACAAATTATATTTGCTTTTTAACAATCATATTATAGCATCATTAATAAACTGAAATTAATATACATTTTAATAAGCTGGTCTTCTCCCATAACACTACTATCCTGACAATTCCCTAGATATTGGATGGGGTAGTAAGATATAATGTTGTCATAGCCTGGGCATTTTTTTTTTTCAATAATCATTTTTTATTATTTTTCACAACCATATAACAAATTCACAATCCTGGGCATTTTTAGTTAGGCTTGTAAATGTTCTTGTGTCACTGGCCTAGTAATCACCTTTAAGAGCAGAAAATCAGCATTCAAATGATGTGGCGGCAAATGAGAGTTGAACTATGCCAAGATGGTAGGACATTACGGGTAAAGAGAGGGGCTCAAGAGCTGGATCCGTGAGTCTAGTAAAAGCAGCTTGTTTGGATCAGAGAACCATCAGTTGAGGAATGAATGAAAATGACAATATCAGACTGGTATTTACTCAGTGGAAACATCCCTTGCCAGTCTTTATGGCAATGCTGCCATCAGATATATCACCCTAGCATGCCAAAAAACATAGTTCCGTCAAAGTAAGTCAGCGTTTAAATATGTACAATGACAATAACTTGAGGAATGACTCAAAGCCATAAGACTAGTAACTCTTATCAGTTCATTACTAACACCCTTAAGCTAATAAATGTCCGTAGCTAGTGGTTCAGTTCACAATAAACAACAAAACTCTTTACTTGAAATAAACAGAATTTAGCAAGTCACTTTGTAAAAATCAAAAATACAAGCAGCTTTAAATATATAAAAAGAAAAAAATTAGATGTGCTTAAACGGAAACATCATAGTGTAGATCTCTGTATAGCAACTTATCTGGACCTACCATTAACAGAAGCTAAAAAGATGTACTGAACCTATCTGCCTCTGGCACAGAATTCCTACCAATAATTATGTAATTCCAAAGAAATGGAAGCCAGCATGAACTTTGTTTCAAACTGTGCACAATCTATAAACAAGAAAGTAATTCCACTCACTGTTGTTTCTCTCTACTGAGATACAAGGCTATCCTTCCTGCTTGGATTCAAAGGTGGATCGTTTTTTTGTTTTGTTTTTAAATACAGTTCATGAAACGTTCAACTAAGGTATTTCATCTAGGCACTACTGTTACCTTTTCACTCAAAATCCACACTCAGTAAATTTACTTTTTTATTGTATATGCTGTAAGATTTATAACAATCATTTTCATAAAAAAATTTTTTTTACGACAGGACTACTCTGTAGACCCAATAGATAAATTATGACTTCAGTAATCTTGCTCTGCCTTCCTGGGAAATAGCCTTCCATATTAAATTAGACAAGTTACATGTCACATAATTTACAATAAGCTTGAAGGAAGTATATAAGTTAAGACGTACTCTAGAACAGATGTAGATGGTTATTTCTGATACAATTATGTACTTTACCTGCTGTGGGTTAATGTACTGCTAACATATTTAAGAATTAATGGTACATATGGCAACTGGTTTTAAACTGTTAGCACAGATGCTGTACTAAAGCCTAAATCTGTATGGTATGTAATGCCTTGCCTGTCTCTATATATGTATATTGCTGCTTATCTGGAACTTTTTTTCTGAAACTGTGCTCTGTCCAGTAGTGCTGAAGTTGTCAGCAATTTACATGAGATTAATAAATGTTGAAGCATGGAGGGTGGTTAACCCAATATGCTGATGACTTGATATTAACTCTACTCAGTTTACTTTGAGCTTTATGTTGGTAGAACTTCAGCATGGAATAAATCCTGCTCAAACCTTGCTTATAATTTCATGTCTTCACCTAAGTACCAACAAAATAAATTAAATGCTGGTCAAGTATACACCACTTCGTTTTCTGTCAGCCCCAGACTAGCTTTATACCTTTGAAATGCACAGACCTATCTAAACTTCGAATTCTTCTAAGCTTCCTGCGGTCAGCTTGGAAAGAAATCTTTAGACTGACCTCCACATCAAGCCAATCATTAAAATATAATCAGATGACTGCCATGCTACACAGTCAAAAGCTTTTATGACAGACTACACAACTACTACTACAAAAGAAAAAAAAATGGTGGTGCCCTGTGTAGCAGAGGTTGCTTCAGATCCCTACAGCAAAGTGCGCTCACTGTCTGTCTTGTATTTCAGTGGATACATCAGAAAAAATCAGTTTCAGAGGCAGGAAATGAAGGTATGATATGCTACAATGCTGAGACTACTTGAACTTCGATCTCTAATTAAGCCGTGCTGTATGTATGATGAGCTACTAACAGTAAGCATCCTTGGTTTGGCACCTATGTCTCTAATGAACACAAGAAACTTATAAATAATTAATCTCACAGGCCCATGCTTATACTTATCAAGGGTATCAGAACTCGTCAAAGATTTGGGATGCATGGATGGCTTAAAAAGGACCTTGTGGTCTTTAGCCCAGTAAACACCTATAAACCTAAGGACGCACTCCAGGAACTACTGCAGCTAGGCATCTTGCTAAAATATGGCCAACAATGCACAGATCTAGCTAAGAGTACACTCATCACACCTTAAAGAAACAAAAAGGAAAAGATGTGAAAGATCAAAAAAGAGAGGAACCAGAGCAGAAATTACAGCCAGACTGAAAGCTAATCCACACAAGCCTGCACATCCTTACTGCTGGCTAATGTACGCTCTCTAGAGAGCAAGATGGATTACTTAAGGCTGGAACTCTCTAGACATATTAAAGTGAGAAATAGTTGTTTATGTGTTCATTGAAACTTGGCTAAACTCCAACATAAATGACAGCACAGTAAATGTAGAGGGAATGACATTATGTTGTGCTGACAGAATTCACTCACTCTGTGGCAAATCTCATGGTGGGGTGTATGTATATACGTGAACAACAACTGGTGTATTAACTGTGAGGTGGTCACCTCACACTGTTCAGAGAACAATGAATTTTTGTCTTTAAAATGCAGGGCCTATTACTTGCCTAGAGAGTATAACAGCTGTTTACATTCTACCCAGTGCAAACACCAATGCAGCACTTGCCACTCTATACCAGTCCATAAATGCACCCCAGAACAAGAACCCACATTTTGCCTATGCAACTGCAGGTGATTAACCAAGCCAACCTGAAATCGGTACTACCCCACTACCATCAGCATGTGAACTTTGCGACCAGAGGAGAGAATACACTAGATAAGGTTTTCACCAACATAAAACTGTTATATAAGGCAGCACCTTATCCACAGCTGGGCAACTTGGATCATCTTGCCATCATGTTGTTTCCTGCATACAAACCACTGCTAAAATCAGGAAAACCATCAAGGAAGAAAATAAGGTTATGACCTGAGGGTGCAGTCACAGCAGTGCAAGACAGCTTTTAGAGTACAGACTGATCGATGTTCAGGGAGGCAGGCACAATGAATCACAAACAGACCTGGAAGAATATACATAATCTTGTTTTGGCCTACATCTCAATGTGTGGATGATGTGACAACTACCAAAGACATCACCATACGTGCAAACCAAAAACCATGGCAATGCAGCATTCAGATCTAAAGACAAGGATGCCTTAAGGGTATCTGGAACAAACCTAAACAAAGGCATAAGAGAGGCAAAGAGAACCTACAAAAGAAAAATTCAGGGTCACTTTAATGGCCAAAGGGACTCTAGACTTCTATGGAAAGGCATACAAGTCATAACTGACTACAAACCTGCATCCACCCAGTGTGGCAACAGTACAGAATTCTTAAACTAAACAACAACTTCAGCAGGTTTGACGTGGACAACAAAGCTGTGGCAAACTGTTGGTCAGGATGAGGAAGTGCTATGCCTCAGCACAGCTGATGTACTGAAAACTTTAAGATAAGTTAACCCAAGGAAAGCAGCTGGTCCAAATAACATTATGGGGAGGGCTCTCAGAGACTCTGCTGCACAGCTGGCATCAGTACTCGCAAACATTTTCAATACATCACGATTAGCCATCATACTGATATGGTTTAAGAATATGACTATTACTCCCTTAACCAAGAAACCCCAACCAGCAAGTCTGAATAATTATCGCCCAGTTGCTCTAACATTGACAGTAATGAAGTGCTTTGAGCGGCTGATCAAGTACCACATCTTGACAAGCATACCTGCAAAACTACATACACTGCAGTTTGCCTACAGATCAAACCACTGCACAACAGATGCCATCTCTTTAGCACTTCATGAAACCTTGACTCACTTGGGAATTAAGGGCTGTTACGTCAGGATATTATTCATCAACTTCAGGTCCTTCTTTAATACTGTCACCACCCAGATCTAGTGATGAAACTAATCCAACTGTACACCAACACCCCCTTGTGCAATTGGATACTTCTCACAGATAGACCCCAAAAGGTATGTGTGGGAAACAATAGCTCTAAAAGTAGAACTCTGAACAGGGGTGTACCACAGGGCTGTGTCCCGAGTCTTCTACTACTTACCTTGCTTACACATGACTGTGCAACTAGATATGAATCCAACCGGATTATCAAGTCTGCAAACACCACAGTCATAGATCTCGTCAGGAACGGCATGGAAACAGCATATAGGAGTGAAGTGGAACATCTGCTTGGCTGGTGTGGCAGCAACAATCTGGCACTGAATGTCAGCAAGACCAAGGAAATGATTGTGGACTTTAGGAGGTCTCACGAGCACATCAACCTCTGGAAATTAAGGGAGCAGCAGCAGAAAGAGTCAAGAGCATCAAGTTCCTGGGTATACACATATCAGAGGACCCGTTTTGGTCAGTGTACACCAACCACACTGTCAAAAAAGTGCATCAACATTTGCACTTCCTACAGAAACTGAGGAAAGCAAACCTGTCACAGTCCACCCTCCAAGCCTTCTACAGGGGAACCATCGAGAGCATACTGACAAACATCATCACTGTACAGTATGGGAAATGTAATGCCTCAGATCGCAAAGCTCTCCGGAGAGTAGTGACAGCAGCGGAAGAATCACTGGCTCTTCATTGGCATCCTTGGATGACTTATACGAATCTTGACATACTGGAAGAGCTAGAAAGATAATAAATGACCATACTAACCCTGCTTTTGGTATGTTCTCCCACCTTTCCATGGGTAGACGTTACCACAGCATGCACTGTAAGACATTCAGGCTCAATAGAAGCTTTTTCCCCTTATCCACCAGATTGCTGAGCTTCAAGAGGCATGACAGAAGCTATTCTACTCATTCAACCAATTAACTGAATATTCTCTTGACTAATCCAGTAAATGACATGCTCTCATGTCCATTTATTCTAATATCACTACTACTAGTAGCATACTGTAGTGCGATATCCAAATCTTCATCTGTCCTGAAACTTGAACGTGCAATACTCTATGCAATATTTTTGCTTCACAGGTACCTGTTAATGTGACAATCCATGTTTGTGCAATATCTACTTGTGCAATACCCTAAATGACACATTTTATGCATGCAATGTCTGTAAGTGTTTATCCCAGTATTACTAAATAGTAACTATATGTATGTATGAATGTACGTTTCTTGCACTGGGAGTGAAGCAACGTAATTTCATGTACCTGCACTATGTGCAGATTTAAAGGACAACAAAGTTTACTTTGACTTGCACTAAAACAGCTACCTCTCATACTTTCCTGTTGTGTGACCTCATTTAGCTTCTAATTACCAACTCTCGCCAAAAAAAAAAAAAAAATACAAAACCTTCTAATAGCTGATAACAGAATTTTACACCTTACTGTTCCGTATGCATTCTTGTCCTCATCACTGCAATGCCTTAAATTAATGCATACAGCTAGAATTTCCCAATATCTGATGTTCATCCAAATTAAGTGTCTCATAGGCTATTACATTTCATAAATTACATTGCGATACTGACACAGCATCCCCTTCTATCTTTCTTCACTGCTGCCTTCTCTGTACAAGTCAATCTATCGATGGACAAAGCCTTGACCTCAGGTGTCTGAATAACAAAAATAAACTTGTCTTTAGCATACAAGAATTTGCCTCCAAGCGAGGCATCAAAACAGCCAATAAGTCTCCCTTTGCCAATAATAGTACTGTAACCATGGGTGTATATGAGTTAAATATTCACAACTTTCCCTTTTTTCTCAGTTTAAATATCACTTTTTTCAATGAACATCCACACCACCTCCTATCAGCTCTCTCACCAGCCCTGTAATTTACTTCCTTAGAACTTTATCTCCACATTTCCTCACTTCCTGTCTCTTCACAGACGCCTTGTTCTTCAAATGAACTCCTTCCACCTCTATCATACTCCCACTTCCTTCTCTTGCACTCATTACCCTTAATTTTCATTCCAAAACATCATCTTGCGTATGGTTCTGTCTTGCTTTTTTCCTACATCTAAACTCTACCCATGTCAATGTACACGATAGGTCTACTTCACAGCATCGAAATTTCACAACATCGAACCTCTGATCATCAAAGGTCAGATGACAGAAGTTGTGAAATATCGAACATAAGACAAAACAAAACAAAAAATTCTAACAGGTGAAAACGATTTTGCAGGGAGGCAAGCTCCCTGTGCCCCCCCGGCTACTTACATATACCAAGTCCAAGATCGTACTGCAGTGAAGAAAATGGTAAATTTCCCGTTCTGTACTGTACAGCGATCTCCATTCATAATGTTTGATATTTCACAACTTCAATCATCTAGTCTTCACTCATCAGAGGTTCAATGTTGTGAAATTTTGTTCCTTTGAAGTAGACCCATACACCACATCTGTAACTGTTACCTGTTACTATAACATGTAATTATTTCTGATCTACTGTCAGTGGGTATGCCTTGCATATTATTCTTTATGAGCAGTAAAAGAAACTCACCACTGAGCGAAGCAGCCTTGGATAAAAAGAGCTGTATACAAGAGAACAAAAACCAAGGATGCACCAACAGCTATGTAGAAATCCAAAAATTATCAGCAGACAAATCCAAAACGACAACAGCCAACGATATATTCCACTTTTTATTGACAGGAACAGAATAAAATAGTAAGCGCTTTCACATCCTATGATGCTTCTTCAGACTTCAATAACATTCAGTGAAAAGCCACTCTTTAAATACAGCTTCTTTGCACAGCTTAATCACATAACAAGCAATTACCTATTCATGTTTAAAGTGCCTGTGCCTAAAGAATTCAGTAGTACTTTAAAAGTTGATCACTTAACCCAGCATTATGTGCATAACAAAGTGCAGTTGAAATAACTTTATAAAAGTGTTGTTTCAGCATTATTCATAAAACACATATAAGCCACTCTTTAGATGCAGCTTCTTTGCACAACATAATCTCATGTCAAGCAGTTGACTAATCATATTTAAAGTGCCTGTGCCTAAAGAATTCAATGGTGCTTTAAAAGTTAGTCACTCAGTACAATATTATATGCATAACATAATGAAAATGTTATTTCAACAAGTATAATTCATCCTTTGAAGTCTTCTTCTGAAAACTCCATTGAACTTATTGACCAAGTTTATAAAGTTATGTCTATATAAATTAGCTTATTAAAAATATATAAAAAAATAAAATAGAAAAAACTATGATGTCTAGTAAAAAATATATATATATGCCATTTTTAAAATGTCTCACTAAAAAAACATGTAAAAAAATCAATGTTTTTTAGCAAGCTTATTATGTCCATATACAAAGCTTCAGTGTTTAAGTGGTCTGGCTGCTAGGAATGGTTTTAGTGAGATCTTCTCATTTAGACCATGTTTATGGGCTTGCAGCCTAAGGATCCACTTGTTTTCTACTTCCTCTGTTCTATTTTTGGGGTTCCCCAACCTACTTGTCCTATTCACTTTTTCCAACACCCTAAATCTAAAACAATGCGTTAGACCATTTTCTATTACATGTCGTGCCAGTGCATTGGTGGTATTTTCCTTGTTTATAGCATAGATGTGCTCTCTTATGCGTTCACGTAACGTTCTGTTGGTTTTTCCAACATAGAACGTTTTGCATAACTGACATTGTGCCAAATAGACCACATCTGTGGTTATGCAATTGGCAAAGCCTTTAAATCTATATGTATGCCCTGTATAAGGGTGTATGAAAGTTGCTTCTTCCGCTATGTATTTACATTGATTGCATGCATTGCAGGGAAAAGTGCCTTCCTTCGATGTCAAAGTAGGGCCCCTATGCATTTGTTCATAGCATAGAAGCCTGTTCAATGATTTCATGTTTCTATAACCTATGCTCGGCTTCTCGCTCACTAAGTTCCTAATTTTGTCATCGGCTTTCAATAATCTCCAATTGTCCTCCAAAATTTTTTTTATATGTGTGTTTCTGTTGGTGAAAGGAATTACTAACCTATTTTTGGTTTCAGTATTGCTAGTGGTATTCTCATACCTAAAATCATTGTCCCTGTTAAAAAACGGGGTACCTTTACCGGCTCTATGTATATTGCCCGTCTTAATGGCTTTCTGCACCTCAGTTTTTTTGTATCCTCTAGAGACAAAGTTATCTAGCAGTCTACTTTGCTGCTGATGGTAGGTCTAGGTATGTTTTAAGCGAAATTGAACTTTCAGTATTAAACAAGGGCCTGGGTTTCATACCATCTGGCATTGTTTTTTACAATATGCAATACTTCAAAAAGATAGTTTAGATTTTTGATTTCTATTTTCTAGCAATTGCTTTTTGGCTGCCAACAGTAAAACTTGAGACCATACTGCACACATAGGCAGTTTAGATCGTGTCCCAGCTCAAAACAATAATTTCAACAGTTACAGCCATATACTCCCCCATTGTTTCTGACCGAGTACTCTGTAGGGAATTTTTTAAATCTACCAACTCATTGCACTCCCAAAACTCATTTTCCCAGTCACCTCATGTCCTCCCTATCACACCTCCAACAACTGCCATCTACCTGAGGAAAAATTATTTGATGTCTATTGGTGTATAAAACTGTGTAAACTTCCAAGCAAAAATCCTAAACCTGCCCTTTTATGGATCCCTTATAAAACTGCTTTTCCAGTCTCTGTTCCCAATCTTTTCTAACCTCCTCTGACTGATTCCTGTATCTATCATGCAAGTATATTTTATTTAATTATCCCCATTTTAACAGCAACTTCTCTTTTAGATTCGACTACACTTTACCACAGCAGGTCTTTCACTTAGGACTCCCTTATCCCTTTCTCTATGCCTATACTCCAACACCAATCCCTGACGGGGAAAAGCAGTCTCTAACCTCCAGTCCAAAACTTATTCTTGGCCTCACCCCACTGTATTACCTTTCCCTCTCTAGTTATTTGCTCCCAATACCTTGGTTCCTTTGTCAGTTTTTGCCAGTAAAGTCCGGCCCCCACATACCTATTTTCTGTATCCCTACTTGCGGTCATCCCTATTAGCAAAATCTCCTTTCTCCATTTCCATGATGGCTTAATTCTTAGAATGCTTCCTACAACTTTATGAATACAATATTCTGCATGGTAGTTAATCATTCATTCTCCTTAAGGATCTGCATCGAAATTACCACTCCCTCCCCCTCATCATTATACCTTTCCTCTCTAAACTGAAACCCCTGCTTATGTAGCTCTAAAACATTTCTTCAAATCAGATAATCCTAAACCACCATGTTTATACTGAGAGGATCAACTTATTTCACTTAACTCTTGCCCTCGTTCCCTCCCATATAAATTCCTTCATCTCTTTGTTAATTACTGTCCTCAGCTTCTCCTCTAGTTGCTAAAAATATGTCTGACCTGTATATAAAAAGAACAGTTGTGTAAGAACTTACCATAATGGTAAATGTTCCTCTCTCCACTGCTGCGGTATTCCTTACAATAGGGATCCCCTGCCAAGGGCAGCCAGACATCTGGCCAGTACACAAAAGCCTTTAGGTTGCTTAAGGCATGCCATACATCACACACACACTTCCCTGCATACAGCATAACAGTCGTACAATCCTCAGAACTGAGAGCCCCAATAGGAACACCAGTCCAAGGAGTAAAAACGTAATAAGTACAACCAGAAGAGAAAAGAACCAGGGAGGGGCTGGGGGTGAATACTGCAACAGTGAAGAAAGTAGTACATCGACCATTAGGGTAAGTTCTTACACAGCTGTACAATGTCCTTCCATTTCATTGTTGCAGCATTCTTTACAATAGGGAGTGTGCATAAGCTCAGGAAGAAGGGACGAGGAAGGACCAGCAGAGCTCTCTAGGAACCCATGAAGACTGACCCTAGCAAAGCCAGCTCTAGCTCTGGATATCAAATCCAACTTATATGTTTGGTAAACATATGCTCAGAAGTCTAGGTACCTGCCTCAAGAACAGAGTTAGTATCCAAACCCTTGAATAAAACACCAGAAGCCACAGCCCTAGTAGAACGAGCCTTAACAGAAGAAGAAAGTCTCTTGCCATGAAAGGTATAACAAAAAGAAATGGCTTTAGAAATCCAAAAAAAGAAATAGTTTGCTTGGAAACAGCCAAACCTAAAGACTTAGGATGAAAGAAAACAGAGGTGATCAGATTTACAAAAAGTCTTGGTCTTATCCAAATAAAATCTGAAATGTCTATGCCAGTGATTCCCAAACATTTTCAATTCTCGGCTCCCTTGCTGAATCCAGGTTTTATCAAGGCACCCCTCCCCCGCGTGCGGCACACATAAAGTGCATATTTTAGGGGTTCCCAAAGTGTGCGCTGGAGAGCCGTGGCTTCCTCACAGGGGCATCGTGAACTAAGCTTAGCTGCAGAATAAACCGCAAACAGTTCACGGTTTATTTTGCAGTTAAGCTTATTAGTTCGTGGCGAGTGTGAGTGAATGCAGGAATGAATGAAGAAGTGTGTGTGTGTGTGTGTGTGTGTGTGTGTGTGTGTGTGTGTGTGTGTGTGTGTGTGCGTGTGTGTGTGTGTGTGTGTGTGTGTTTCAGAACTCTCAACTGTACAGATTTTCGCAGAATGTCCAGATTTTTGCCTCATATTTTTGGCGTGTTCCTCCTAAAATCTGTACATTTCTGGCAAAGAGCTGAGGACTGAAGTCATTAAATAATGGCAAACATTTGAGTTTAAGACTTCACACATCCTTCAGATAATTCATACCAATGCAAAACCTATTATTCTATCAACTTTCTAGGTTTGTAAGTGCAATATTTAAAATCTGTCCCTGTTTGTCCCCCCATCATTTTAGGCTTTGTCCAGATTTTTAGAGCAAAATCTCCAAGCCCAAGAAGGCTTCCTACTGACGTGCTAGGAAATAAATGGTCTAATAGCAGTGTTTTTACTTTGTGATTTTGCTGTTTTTATGCAAAGAGTTATGTGCATGAACAAAATATGACATAGCACATTTGCTTGCAAAGAATAGTTGTTGCTGATTTTCCATAACACATATAACACAGAACCTATATTAAAGCAAATGAAAAGTACAGTTGTGTACACTTACCATGAATGTAGATGTTTGAGTGTATTCACTGTTGCAGCCATCACATTTGGGCTGTCCCATATGGCTGAAGACCTTATTACCTTAATAAAGTATCAGCAGTATACTGTGGCACTATTTAAACAGAAAATTATGATGATTCCGGACTCTGCTGAACACAGACTTGCAAGATTTAATGCATTCTGCAGAACAAGTTGGTAAACATACTTTGCAATGTGGTTTTGATGCTTTAGAAGCTGGTAATCAGAAGGAGCAGAGATATCAGATTCCTGATCAGAAGAATCAGAAAGAAAATCGGTTCTAGGTCTCTTAGAGGGGGAAGGCTGGCTTCCCCTAATTAAGGTAATAAGGTCTTCAGCCATATGGGACAGCCCAAATATGATGACTGCAACAGTGAAACACGAAGAACATCATATCTGATTGCCAACCAGAAAGTGAGAAAAAACATGTCTCTGAGCAAACCATAAATAAAATGATAGTCTTTTATAATACAGTAACATAAATGGAATCTTGTTAAAGAATACCAAAGTTAATGTAAATATACTGAAGTATAACCATGTAAATATTGTCATTTATCATTTAATTGTGCATTTCCTACTGTGAATGTATTGTAACCATTGCTAATAACCCTAATTAGGTTTGTCTAAATAAAGATAATGTTTCACTGGATATATGTTTTCGGGAAGGATTCTACATGTGCTGGTACAGTCATCATTATATCCTTGAGTTTTCTGCTTATGTATTTTCTATAAGAATCCCTCATATATGCCTACTCAACATTGGACTTATTTCTGCTCTTCTGTGAGCCCAGCTTGTAGTTGTAAAGGGGTGGCAGACCAGTCCACTTACCCAGCAAAGAAACTGCAAATTAATAAATAATGGATTTATTATGAGGCAAAAATCTGGAAATTCACACACACACACACACACACACACACACACACACACACACACACACACACACAGTCACACACAGTCACTTCCTCATTCATACCTGCATTAACTCACACATCGCGCTCTCTCTCTCCCAATCAAACACAGTCACTTCCTCATTCATACCTGCATTCACTCGCACATCGCTCTCACTCTCCCCCGATCAAACACAGTCACTTCCTCATTCATACCTGCATTCATTCACACCTCGCTGTCACTGTCTGTCACACCCACACGTCACACATCCACTTACGCATTCATTCATACATCGCTCTCCCGATCTCACACACACACACACAGCCACTTCCTCATTCATACCTGCATTCATTCACACATCGCTCTCACTCTCCCAATTTCACACACACACACACAGCCACTTTTTCATTCATTCATTCCTGCATTCACTCACACATCGCTCTCACTCTCCCGATCTCACAGACACACCTCACATACACACTCTTTTGCTTTCATGCACGCATTCTCACACACACACACACACACACACACACACACACACGCACTCTCATACAGGCATTCACTTACCTGATAAATCAGCTGCTAAGCTTTGCGGTGCCCCTGTGAGGAAGCTGTGACTCCCCAGGGTGCCACGGCGCATAGTTTGCGAACCCATGGTCTATGCACATCCGAAGTGTGCAGCACTTTCTCACTAGCAGATTGCACAGCAAGGAAAAAGTGGGCAAATGAACAGACTAAGAGACAACTCAAAGACTGGCTTGGGCATAAAAGCAAGATTAGTAAGAAGGGAAACCTTATCCTTATGAAAAATTAAAAAAGAGGAAAAGCCATAAGGACTTGAAGCTCAGACACATGTCTGGGTGGAGTAAGGGCTAACAAATGTACAGTCTTCCAAGAACAATGCTGCAAAGAAGCTGAAGCTGCAGGCTCAAAAGGAGTCTGGGTCAAGTTTTCTAAAACAAAAATAAGATCCCAGGGAGGAAAGCAGGTTTCCTGGAAGGTCTAATATGAAGGACACCTTTAAAAAACTGTTTTGCCTCAAATCTAGACGCTAGAGGAGGAGATAAAGGCAGACGAGCTGAAATAGCTGATAAGTGGGTCTTAACAAAAGAATAAGCTAACCCAGCATTGAACAGTTGACACAGATAAGATAGAACCAAAGGAACATCCACAGAAAGTGGAACCAGGTTATGAAAAAGACACCAAAAAGAAAACCTCTCATTTGGATAAGTAGGATTTCCTAGTTATGGTCTTCCTGGACTCCTGCATGACTAAGCACATCTTCAGAAAAAAGATGCCTGTGTGGAATCAAAATCTTATCACCCACACTGTCAGTTGAAGAGTGGACAGGCAAGGATGGATGAGAGATCCCTTGTCTTGTGTGAGTAGGTCCACCCTGTGAGGTAACTTGTGATGGCTGCCCTTGGCTAAATGCAGAAGAGGGAACCAAAGCTGTCTGGGCCAAAAGGGAGTCACCAGCAAGTTTGGGAGCATCTTGCTGTATTTTGAATAGGACTTTTGGGAAGTTATATGAACCCTATGCTTTGCAGAAGGGAAATGGTAAAGTGAAGACGCTGCAGTAAAATCTCTGGAGAGGAGATAGTCTAAGTACGGAAAGATATGTATGCCTCAGCCTGCAAAAAGCAAACACGGAAGCTAGGCATTTGGTGAATACTCTTGGGCAGTAGAAAGGCCAAAGGGCAAAGCACAGAACTGAAAAAGCCAGGAAACAGAGAAAATTAAGATCTTCATAAAATGGGGTTGAACAGGAATGTGAAGATAAGCATCCTTGACATCCAGAGATGCTAGAAAAGCCTAAGGAAGCAGAAGAGAAAACAAAGTTTGAAAGGACAAAATCCAAAAGGAATGGACCTGCAGCAAAGTGGTTAAATGAGAGAGGTCTAGAATGGGTCTCCAAGTGCCCTCTTTCCTGGGAACCAAAAACATTTCGGAGTAAAACCCCTTCCCTCCTTCGAGAAACTGAAACTTCCTGAATAGTTTCTGAAGTCAAAAGATCAGGAAGCACCCCTGGAAAGAAAGCCAACTGTTCCTGAGGGGGAAGAGATTTCCAGATCATGTAATACCCTAGACAAGCTAATGGAAAGAACCCAGGAATCCTAAGCAATGTTTAACCAAACTGGAATGGATAGGGAAAGGAACAGAAAGTGGAATGTGGCTGAGAACAGTACAGAACAGGATAGTTACACAGCACCTGGTTTGTCAGGAAAAGAAGCTTTCTAGGTTCACAGGAGTCTGGGTAGCTTTAGCAGGAGGAGCCCTTATACTACCCCCTTCTTACCCTTGGGAGAAGGACGAGACTGCCTTCGAACAAAGGCCAGCTTATTAGGATAATTTCTTTGAAATTTAGGCGCAGGAGGAACAAAAACATGTTTATGTTCCTGCAAAGTCTTGGCCTTATCATGAAGAGCAAAAAAGCAGAAGCAGCTGCACCAAATTTAAGTGTGTTATCCAGAGGAGTATCCGTCAACTTAGACTTAATATCATCAGTCAAATGTTGAAGCTGAAGCCAGGAATATCTCACCACAGAACCAAAAGCAGCAGTTCTGGAAAAAGCCTCTTCTGCATCATAACTGCACTTAATAGAATGGAGAGCCACTTGAGAAGTCATCCCTAAAAAGGAGAAAACAGAAGTCTTCTCTTCAGAATCAGGAAGATCAGAAATTACTTGACAGGTCTGAGAAAGAAGAGTCAAAAAATATTCTGGACATAATGGTCTGGTAATTGACAGCCCTAAAAGACAAGGTAGCTGAAGTACAAAACTTCTTGCCTAGCCTTTCCATAGTTCTAGAGACTTTACCGGAAAAAAGAAGCTTTGTAGAAGGCAGTAACTGAGATGGCCTGTCAGATGCCACATACACCACAGAGGGGGCAGCTGAAGGACATCTATAAAGAAATTTGTAATCCTTGGACACCCTGTAAAATCTACCAGGTTTTTGGTGGGCAGGGGGTTGGGAATCTTGAGCCTGGGACACGGTAGAAAAGGCATCCGCCAAGGCAGCAAACATAGGAGGGAAAGCAGAAGGTCTGGGAGAGTCTTGAGAATCTTGTTATACTACTTCTGCACCTCAGAAACCCTTAGCATAATCGCATTTAAAAAATGTTATCACCCTGGAAATTGTGTCCCTGAAGGAAATCTCCTCAAAGGGAGTGTTAGGACTAGTGGACTCTCCTTCCGCAGAACCATAGTCTAAACGAGAAGGAATCTGGGATGATTAAGCAAGGGATACCTCATCTGAATCCACCTCTTCCTCAGAGGAATCCTGTTCCCTAGGTCTTTTAAGAGGAGTTGAGGACCAAGGTGGAGTAGGAATAGAAACTGCTTGAGAAGGTTGTAAAGCCATAAGGGCATTAAACAAACCCTGAGTGAAATTTTGTCATTCACTCTGAGGGTCCTTGGGAGTAGGAGCAACATGCTTTGTTTTTTGTTTCTTTTTCAAAGGGACGTCTGCCCTGTAAAACCTAGATGGCTCAGACACCAGGTGACATTCCACAATCATAGTTGGAACTTCCTCTCTAACCGAAATTTTAGGAACACCCCTAGGCCTTTTAGTAATACTCACCTATGGTTCCCCCTGAACATCCGAAGCAGACAACTGCAAGACCTCCAGGGACTTGCACAAGGCCAGATCCAGCCAGCCTTTGAAGGGCTCTCTGCAGAGGAATCCAACGGTGAAGCCAGGTGATCCTCCAGGCTTTCACTAGCCTCAGGAGAAATGACAGGCGGAAGCGGTTTAGCAGAAGACTCAGACCAAGACTTCTTGGGCTCCTTCTTTACAGAAGGCTGACAGAGTGGGAAGTTCCCTCCATGGTCTTTTGCTAAAAGCTTAAGACGTTGGTTCTCTAAATACAAGGCAAAAGAGGAAAGCAACTATGGAGAATCTTTGAGACGAATGCCTGAGAAACGGAATAGGATGTATGGTTATGGGAAGCACTGAGACAAAATAAGCACTGCTTGTGACAGTCTTTATGGAGAATCTGTCTCATGCACTGGCATTTACCCTTTCTCAATGACATGAAACACCACAGACAACAACAAAAGGAAACGATAAAAGCAAAAAACCCAACAGAGCACTTATTTGAAAATGGCTTGGTGGACCAGCAAAGAAGCAAAAGTTTAAAATGGCAGCAAAGTTGTTTTAAGGATGGTGCATCCACTTCACCCTTATACCTTACACTGAATGCGGGCAGCATAGGTGTGACATACTGCGTACCTTAGGCAACCTAAAGATTTTGGTATACTAGCTGGATGTTGTGTCGCCCTTGGCAGGGAATCCCTATTGTAAGGAATACTACAACAGTGAAATGGAAGGATATATAAAGGGACTAAAAACATCATCACTGCCTGTATTTTACTGTCCATATTCATAAACAAAAGCTTCCAGTTTCCCAGTTTTTATATGATCTTTTTAGTCTCTTCCCATAATAGCTCTCAACCTCTGAGCACAAAAAATCTGGACAAAGCAAAAAATAACAGGGGACAAAGCCCCAAACACAGGTACAGATTTTAAATATTGCTCTTATAAACTTAGAAAGTTGCTAGCATAAAAGGCCTTGTGTTACCATGTATTTTCTGAAGGATATGAAGTCTGAAACTCAAATGATTGTCATTGTTTAGTGAATTCAGTCCTACTGATTTGCCACAAAAATCCAGAAAAATACAAATTTTATAAGGAACAGACCAGAAATAAGAGACAAAAACCTGAACAGTTGAGAGGTATGCTTCCCACATACCCTTTGCTGCCATAACAGAAACCTTTTTAATCCATAATTCTAAATACTTCATCTTATGCCCCCCGTAAAACTGTGTATTACTGAACCAAGTCATGAATGGGTGCATAATTTATGGCTATAGTCTTTCTTTTATCTTCATTAATGTTGTTACCTTGAAAAGGCTTGAAACTGTCTCAAAGTGTTCCACAACAACTCTTCTGGATTTACCAAGTACAAAATAATATCATCTGCAAATAAAGCCAAATTTTCTTGATTGCCATACCAATTACATTTTCTTTTAGTTGCTTTATATTTACAGGCGTTGGCAAAGGGGAAGGAGGACATCCCAGACTGGTTCCTCTGTTCAAACAAAACTTAATAGAGCGCAACTCTCCCACTTTTTAATTTTTACCTCTGATGCTTCATATATCCTACTAATCGATCTTATTTTATTAGGGAATGCAAAAGCTTCCACTGACCTACTCAAAAAAATCCTTGCTGACTCTACTGAATACTTTCTCTACATCACCCCCTCTAAATAATAGCAGTGTCTTACATTCTGCTTCCTCCTGGATAATTGCTTTATTAATGTCGTCAAACGTTTGCCTCTCCCGCCACAAATCCACACTGTACCATATCTATCAACTTTAGCAACACCTTTGCCATTCTTTTAGCTAGTACACACACACACACACACACACACACACACACACACACACACACACACTTTATAATCATAGTCTAAAATGGAAAGGGTCTATATGAAGCTGGGTCTGATGGGTCTTTACACTCTCTGGGTAATGCAGCTACCATAGATCTCTTCCAAGATGTTGGTGCTTTCCCTCCTTTTAAAATACTATTAAAATCTTCCAGATCTTTTGGGTTTGGTACTTATGTATGATGATACAATTCATGTCTGTAAATATACAAACACATATCTATCTCACACACACACACAATGATACTGTAAGGAGGTGCTATTCATTTAAGGGTACTAATCAAGGTGGACTTGGTGCAGTCGCAAGGTTACTATTTCACAGTTAATTTTTTATTTGAATGTGTCTACTACACTTGCCATAAATGACCTTTTAATAGATGGGATGATTACTTCAATGGTCGAGTTTGGGCGCTGATGAGCAAGTCCATTGAATTATTCCAACAGCTTATACCCAAAGAGGGAGCCTGTGTTTAAACACAGAGTGATAAATCAATGACTGTGACTCAAAACTGGCTAGCAAATTAAACAATGGAGAAATGAAACAAGGAAGATGGGATGAGTCAAGCTGGGGAAGGCATAAAAAAGTCTGTCAGAGTAAGCATGTCAGCAGCCAGTGGGAGTGTTGGGGTTTAAAAAAAAAAATCACAAAATCTATCATGGCTGCCTAGATGACTAAAGCAAGTTCTTATACTGAATACTCTGATCTCTCATTTTCTGCATGCTACAGAGTACCTCTTCCTCCACTTCTCTAACACACCCTTACAGACTACTTGCACGTGCCCACACACGCGCACACTAATCCACATTTACTCCAATTCCTTTGCTTCTTCCCTATTCCTCCCCCTCCCTCATACAGTGTATGAACTGCTTTTGAGTAGTTAATTATTCAGTACAAAATCGGTAGGTATTATACAAGTTTTACAGATATTTCATGCCTTTGAACTGTTTTAGTTTGGAATACAATATGCTTAATGTGTTCTGTAGGTAGAACTGATCAACATTTTCTCGTGTATCCCGGGCTGAGCCTAAATATGGTTCATCTTAATTAGTGTTCTACCCCACTTAACATAAGGAAAAAATATGCACATTAAGCAACCACCTTTCACCCCCGCGATGGGGAAAGAATCAGCAATCACGATGGTAGGGGGCTGATGGTGGCTTACAGACACTGCTTGGCGGAAGGTGCAGAAAAACTCAAAGATAAAGAGGTAGCCTTGAGAGAGGTTGTATGCCAAGTTCATGGAAAAATGTTGAATTCAGCCTGAATGTGAACAAATTAATTAAAAACAGAATTTGAATCCTACACTCACATGGGATAATCTGTCACAACTTTCATGAAGGAAGCTTCACCCACTGAACTCCCTTACTTAATATAATTTGCCTCCAAAGTTGCTACATTTCGTGAAAAGAAATTATTCTGTGCAACAATCTCAGTCAAATCACACCCATTTCAACTGGCACACTATCTAAACTGGCCTTCAGAAGGAATCACCACTAGAATATACAGAATGAAGTAGATACTTCACATCTACAGCATGCCGATTCAAAGGTGCACATTTTAAGCAGGACTTGTCACTAGGCCACTCCTGATGGCAAAGGGAAAGGGGCAGGATTACAGGCTGAAAGAATAATGAACAGTGGAATACGCCTGAAGTTCACAGCAAAAAGAGGTGATGACCCTACGTAGCGCATCTTTCCTGTTTCAATTACCAAGAGCAGACAAATATTTTACTGAGTTTCAAGAATCACTATGAGGGTCAAACCTAAAATACTGAAGTGGAATGGAGTAGGCAGAGGACAGGGGAAGACAGTATTAAGTGCACTTGAGGTTTTTGATGTACAGCTGAAAGCAATACAGTAGTAGTTACTAGCAGAACGATTAGGCGGCTTAATAAGATCAAGACCTATTAGGACTCCTGTTCCAATAAATCTGAACAAAAACAAATTAGAGAGGTGAAACTACTGAACTGTTCACTTTGTCAGATAAAGAAGCTGGAAAGAATATTAGGAAGATGATGCTCTGGAAGGGCAAAGCATAATGGAAAAAATTTGGCCAAAATAATCTTAAATTAGGCTGAGGAAGCAGGGAACTTATCTTTACCATTTTTAGCTTTTAAAATTATTTGAGGAACACACATGAGTAAAAAGGTTTTTATCTGGCTGGATTATCATCTTTGCTAAAAGGATTTAACTGGATGGATTATGATCATCTCTTTTGGGTAACAAAGTAAAGAAGTTGTTACATAGGTGGGATGCACATAGATGAGTTAACGTGGCAGGTGGATTCCTTGTTTGAAATCATGGTGGAAAGATTAGGTCCAGGTCAGCTGGTTGGTAGGGAAGTTGAAAAACAGAATCAGGCAGTTAGAGAGAAGGCATGCTTTTTTAATGTCAGTAGATAATCAACAGCTGAAGTTTAAGTTCAAGCACTTTGTTTAGGTTCTGGTAATCGTCAACCAGTGGCAAAATCTTTCTTTGAGGAGATGGTAGGGTAAAACAAGCCTGAGAAAAAAGAGAATGCTGAGAATAAGCATTTTTTTTCTCCATTCAGGTGAAATGAGAGGGGTTAGCACTGGCTTGGAAATGTTTTCAGGGGCAGTGTGTGTGTGTGTGTGTGTGTGTGTGTGTGTGTGTGTGTGTGTGTGTGTGTGTGTGTGTGTGTGTGTGTGTGTGGGAAGAGCTTGCAAAGAGTAAGGTCACTTATGGGAATGCTAGCATTGCTGAACAAACTAAAAGAGGACTGGGTCTGGATGCATAATGCAGAAACAAGACAATTTATGGTGCGCATATTGTTTCAGTGTGCTTCTAATTTCAATTTGAGGTTGAGCCCCTTCAGGGATGCTATCTCAGTACAAGGGTAAGAAGAGTTTAGCAGCTTTGAATTTTTTAAAGGAGTGGAGAGAGCATGGATTTTGTGGGGTTGTCATGATTTGAGTTTGAAAACTTGCAACTGAGGAGGAGGAGAGCAAAAATACAAATTTCTCATCAAAAATGTGAATTTGTGAATGACTGCATGACTGAAGAGAGTGGAAGAGTTGTTTACCTTTCAGAAAACATGGCAGTAGGTTTGAAATGTCAATATAAGGAAAGTACAGTTGTGTAAAATCTTACCATAACAGTAGATGTCCCTCTTCACTGCTTCAGATTTGTGGATTACTTTAGCTTTATCTAAATAATTCCCGAGCTATTAATGCAAATCCAAGGTGTGAAGAACCTTCACACTAGAAAACTGCTGAGAAGGAAAAAAGGAAGGAAGGTGAATATACTGATTAAGGGACAAGTCACTGACCACCTTGGAAATACAAGAAGCATGAGTAAGAAGAAACATCCTGTCTCTATGAAATACTAGAAAAGGGGGAATAGCCATGAGACCCTGAAGTTCAGACACTCTCTTGGCTGAAGTAAGAGCCTAAAGAACAGCAGCCTTCCAAGCACAGTTTTCTAAGAAAGATGAAGAAACAGGTTCAAAAGGACCCTGGGTCAATTTTTCAAGTAAAAAACTGACATCACAAGAAGGCAGAATAGGCTTCTTGGGAGGCATGATAATGAAGGCCACATTTAAGAAATTCCTTGCTCTCAAACCAAGAGGTCAGAAGAGGATTTAAGGGCACACAAGCAGAAATTGTTGATAGGTGAGCTTTAACTTAAGAACGCCAACCCAGAATGGAGCATATCACACAATTAAGAGAGAACCAGAGGAACCAGTACAGACATGGGATCCTGCTGGCAAGACCGGCACCAGACAGAAATTTTCAATTTGGACATATATGATTTTCTGGTAGTGAATTTCCTGACCTATTGCAGAGCCCACAGAACGTCCATAGAATAGAGGTGCCTAAAAGGGATCAAAACCCGATCATCCACAGTGTAATTTGAAGAGTGGACAGGTGAGGGTGGATGAGAGGTCCCTTCTCTTGTATGAGAAGATCCACCCGGTGAGGTAACTTGTGGTGATTGCCCCAGCAAAGTGAGAAACAAAGGGGAACCAATGCTGTCTGGGCCAAAAAGGAGTCACCAGCAAGATTTTGAGAGGGCCCTGCCTGATCTTGTGCAGAACTCTTGGCAACAGAGGAAGGGGGTTGGGGGGGTTACACAAACATTCCCTTCAAAGGGAAAGACAGGGCATCCACCCTCCAAGTTAGAGGACTTGGAACTCTGACACAGAATAGATGAAGCTGTCTGATCAGAGGGGAGGAGAAAAGATCAACCTGAGGAATACCCAACTGATAAGACAACTCCCAGGAAGACATCTCTGTGAAGCATCCATTCATAAGTCTGTGTTCTGGACCTGCTCAGACAGCCTAAGGGAATGTAAACTGCCTTAATAGTAACTGGATAATGGCTAGCTAGATCCCAGACCTGAAGAGCTTGTCTGCAAAGGACATACGGACCTTGTGCCCCCTTGCTTGCTGACATACCACCTCACTGAGATATTGTGTGTGAAGACTTTAAGGTGCCCAGGATGAAAGATGGAAAGAAAAGCTTGTACAGCCAGTAGCAGTCCTCTCAACTCTTTTATTTTGATATGGTCTGACCATTGATGAGGAGGCTAGAGAGCCTGGACCTTTATGGAGCCACAAAAATTTCCCCACCCCACACCTCACGCATCCATAAATAGCTCCTGATATGGAATCAGAGCCTCAAAGGGAAGCCCTAGACAGAGAGAAAATTGAAGAATCCACCACTGAAGTTTAAGTTTGAGACACGGATGAAAAGTAACAGGGAAATCCATGAAGTGGCAATGTTGAACGACACCAATTTCAGGTAACACTGACATTTCCACATAGGGAGTCTGGACAGAGGGAGTATGGGAATAGTGGAGGCCATAAATACCAGAACCCTGTGAAATTCCCTGGCCATGACAGAGGAAGAAGAGACTAGAAAATGTTTGTCAGAAACCAAACCTTGGGAGCAGGGAAAGATGCCAGCATAGGAACGGTCTGAAGCCTGCATACAAAGAAAATATGATCGTGAGAAGACATCTGCACTGACTTATGGAGGATTACAGTGAAACCCAGACTGTGTAAATGATAAATGGTAAACTGGATATCTTGCAGTAGACTGCTAGGAGGAGGAGGAGTTTCAATGAGCAGGTCCCTAAAGAGGGGAAAAAATCTGTATCCCCCAAAGCCAGCAAAAAGTAATGACAGCAGCAAGTCCTTTGATTAATAGCCTTGGCGTAACAGAAAGTCCAAAGGGCAAAGCAGAGAAAGTACAGTTGTGTACACTTACCGTAAATGTAGATGTTCGAATGTATTCACTGTTGCAGTCATCACATTTGGGTTATCCCTGCCAGGGTAACAATCAGTCGGCCCAAATACCAGAGGCTTAGTATTTCTGTGTCATTTGCTGTCACTTCAGGACTGATGTCAGGTAGTCAGTAGTATAATGTAAGGCAGCCGATGCAATTACATCAGCTTTTCTTGCCCTGTCAGGAGCCCCCCCATGTGGGAGCCAGGACATGGTGGCAGAACCCCACCAGCAGAAAGTAAATACCAAAAAGTTCCTTGTAATAAGAGAGAGAGAGAGAAAGAGAGAGAGATAAAGGGGGATGGAGGGAGGGAAACCAGGACTGCAGCAGTGAATACACTTGAACATCTACATTTATGGTAAGTGTACACAACTGTTCTATGTTCTTCATGTTTCACTGCTGCAGTCATCACATTTGGGTTGATTCCCAAAGCTGAGGAAAAGGGTGGTAAGAGTCAAGAAGACTGGGGGCTGGCTAGGATGCCCTGCAAGGCTGCAGTGGCAAAGCCTACCCTGGATGTTGCTTGTAGCAGAAATGGATGCAGTGCGCTATCCATTTGGGAATGGTTTGTTTGGATATGGCTTTGCCCTCTGCTCCTGCAACAAAGCTGACTTAACAACTGATCAGTCTTTCTGAATGATTTAGTCCTGTCTAGATATAATCTGAGCTGTCTGTGCACATCTAGAGAGAGTGCAATATTCTTTCCCCTTGTTTTGTGGGTTAGGGAAAAAGGTGGGCAAATGAATGGATTGGTTGAGAGCCACACTGGACACCACTTTTGGCATGAAGGATGGGTTAGTCCTGAGGGAGACCCCTGTCAGCATGGAAAATGATGAAGGGCTCTACAGCCATTAGTGCTTGTAGCTCGGATACTCTTCTTGCTGAAGTGATGGCCAGAAGCAAGGCCGTCTTCCATGAGAGAAACTTTAATTCTGCTGAAGCTGCTGGTTCAAAGCGGGGCAGGGTGAGTTTCTCTAACACAAAGTTTAGGTCCTAAGCTGGGGTAGGTGCTCTTCTGGGTGGCCTCAAGTTGCTGGCCCCTCTGAGGAACTGTTTGATGAGAGGGTGTCAGAAAATTGGTTGCTCAGTGCTGAAATGAGCAGAGATAGAGGCATAAATTTTAATAGAGGAAGGATAGACCAATGTGTAGTAGGTCAGCTAGGTAATCCAGGATGAGAGGTAGGGAGAGCTGTACCGTATAGGTTCCCTTAGCCTAGATCCAGGTGCAGAACCTTTTCCATTTGTCAGCATAAGACTTTCTAGTACAAGGGCATCTTGGCCTCATGTATAACATCTAGAACCCGTTTACTGAGATTGGCAGCTTGTACAGTGGTCAGGGAATACGCCAGGCTGACAAATTGAAGGTCTGCAATTGGGGATGCATGAATTCTCCTTCCCTCTGGGTCAGGAGTGTTGGGATCTGAGGGAGATGCCATGGTGGCAGAGGGGACAGGTTGCGCAACAGTGGGTACCAGTGCTGGCGTGGCCAGTCTGGGGCAATGAGGATTGCCCTTGGCTTTTCCTCCTTTATTTTGAGCAGTACCCTGGTAATGAGAGGTAGTGGGGGAAATGCATAGACCAAGAGGTTGACCCACTGGAAAGATAGAGCATCCACTTTCCAGGCCCTGCATTGAGGCTCCCTGGTGCAGAACTTGCTGAGCTGATGGTTGGAGTGGGAAGCAGAGAGGCCTACCTTCGAGGTGCCCCATTTCGGAGTTATAAGGGTGAAGGTTCTTTGGTTTAGCTGCCACGTGTGTGAGTCCAGAAGATTTCTGCTCAAGTTTTCTGCCAGAGAGCTTAGAGAGCCTGGCAGGAATTGTGCTAACAGGTGTAGTTGCATGGCTGAGGTTGTGTGCCAAATGGTCATAGCAAGCCTGCACAGAGGGTAGGAGTGAGTTCCTCCCTGCTTGTTGATATACCACATCACTGTGGTGTTGTTTATTTTGATCAGTAGAGCTCCTGGGGAGAGAAGGGGGTCTGAAAGCTGCCAATGCGCGCTGGACAGATAACATCTCTTTTTGGTTGATGTGCAGATGTATTTGATGTGGGTTCCATTGGCCCTGTATGCACCAGCCATTCAGGGGTGCACCCCAGGCATAGTCTAATGCATCTCTGGTGACGGCCTGGGTGGCATGGGTTGGTGAGAAGGGTAGTCCCTTCTTGTGGTAGCATGTTGCTGTCCACCAAAAGAAATCTTTTCTTAGACAATGTATCATTGGTATAAAAGTTTCCAGGTCTTGGGAGTGTTGACACCAAAGGCTTTTTAGGTACCATTGACGTTTCCTCATATGGAATAAGTATAATGCAAGATGCCATGAACCTCAGAGCTTGCAGAATTTTCCTTGTGGATAACTGGGGTCTGGTGGCTAGTTGAGCAAGAAAAAAGAATCCCCAATTGGGTACTTAGCTTTAGAAAGACTTCAACTTCAATTCAGAAAACGAAACTCAGGTAGCAGCTGACCTGTGCTCGTGCGAACTGCTTCTGCTTCTGGCTCATCGGCAAGAAAGACTGATGTAAAGGCATCAGCTGCCTTACTTTATACTACTGACAACCTGACGTCAGTCATGAAGTGACAGCAACCGATGCAGAAACACTAAGCCTCTGGTATTCGGGCCGACTGAGGGCTACCCTGGCAGGGATAACCCAAATGTGATGACTGCAACAGTGAAACATGAAGAACATCTGAATATGTAAGGAAGAAAAAGAGAAATGTAAAAATTTCCTGAACAGAGGGTGAATGGGGATGTGGAGGTATGCATCCTTAAGGTCTAGAGAAACCAAAAAGGCCTGGGAAAGAAGAGGAAACAGTCTGAAAAGACAATATCCTGAAAAGAGGAACCTCGAAAAAGTTTTTTTTTTTTAAAAGAAACATCTTTATTAAACCATCACTTACGACATAGGCAATCATACATTTATATAAATAACAATCCACACAGACACAATCTTAGTTGCAAACATTTTACATCCTAAACCATACTGACACACTCCCAGTTGCAAACATTATACATAACTTATAATCTACCCAATTATTTTCAGTCAAACATTACATAGCTCATTTAAGTCCTGCATTCTTTTAAACCCCATTCGTCCCCTGTATTTGATCCCACAATTCCCACTTTTTCCTGTGTAGTTTGCATCTACCCTTTTCTAAAAATCTCAAATTTGGTTGTTTTATCTCTGTTATTCTAGTGACCACTTTTAGTATAGCTGGTTCAGATTTTAGATTTCCATTTTCTAGTAATTGCTTTTTTGGAAGTCACCATAATTACACCTAGCAAGGCCTTACTATGTCTAGACAAGTCCAATTCTGTACCATAGCTCAGAAAAATCATCACTCACCTCACACCAATCTGCCCTCCCAGCATCTCTGACAGCACATCCAACAGAGAATCCTTAAAGTCTGCCAACTCACTGCACTCCAAAAAAAATATGTTCCCAATTATCTCTTTCTTCCCCATCACAGCTCCGACATTTCCTGTCTACTTGAGAAATAATTCTCTAGAGTCTACCTGGAGTATAAAAACATCTATGTAAACATTTCCAAGAAAAAATCCTAAATCTTCTAGATTTTGCATTTGAGGACATACATATGTCCTCCCATTGTTGCTTTATGAATTGCTTAACCAGTCACTTTTCTCAATCCTTTTTAACCTCCTATTGATTCTTATAGTCATCATGTAATATTTTATATGCTCTACTAATTATCCTTTTTTCATGGCAGCTTCTGTTCTAGATTTTACTAAAAACTCAACCAGCGCTGGTCTTTCGTTTAGGACCCCCCCATTTTTCTCTCTTTGCATATACTGTGATATCAATCCTTGATAGGAAAGGCAATTTCTAAACTGCAGTTCAAATAAAATCTTAGCATCTTCCAATTCTAGCATCTTCCGTTCTCTAGTTATTTGCTCCCAGTACCTTGGTTCCTTTGCCAGTTTTCTCCAATAAATTCCAGCCTCCTCTTGCCTATTTGTCTGTATCCCCAATTGCAGTCATCCATATAGGCAGAATCTCCTTTCTCCATTCCTGTGTTGCCTTAGTTCTTAGGGTACTTTCCGCTACTTTATGGGTATAATATTCTGTAGGATTAGTTATTCTCAAAGGCCTGTATCCAAAATCCCAGTCTCTCCTTGTTTCTTGACCTTCTCCCATCTCATCATTATCCCTTTCCAGTTTGAATTAACATATAGGAGCCTTAGCCGTTTAGTTCTGAAAAAAAACTTCAAATCAGGTAATCCCAATCTGCCCTGTTCTACTGGATGAAACATCTTATCCCATTTGTCTCTTGCCATCTTCCCCTCCCAGATAAAGTCCTTCAGCTCTTTATTAATTGCTATCCACAACTTCTCCTCTGGTTGATAAAAATATGCCTGACCTGTGTATACGACTAATGGGACTAAAAACATTTTAACTGCTTGTATCTTACTATGCATATCCATATAACAAAGTTTTCATTTTTTTTTCAGTTTTTGTATTATTTTTTTAGTCTCTTCTCACATATCCTTAGCTGCCACACCAGAATCATTTTAATCCATACTCCTAAATACTTTATCATGTCCCCATAAATATGGATATTGCGGAACCAGTTCATATGTAGGTACATAATTTACTGCTGATGCCTTTGTTTGAGCTTCATTAATTTTGTATCACAAAAAGATCTGAAACGGTCTCAAAATGTTCCATAAAACTATAATGTCTCCTATTTTTGTCTGGTATACAATAATATCCCCTGCAAATAAAGCCAACTTTTTTGACTACCATACCAATTATATCCTTGAATTTCTGAGTCCCCTATTTTCTTTGCCAGTGGTTCTAAATATAATGCAAACAAAGGGGAAAGAGGACAGCCCTGCCTTTTTTTCTCTGCTCAAGTAGAGATTATCAGAGAGGGCCCCACCCACTTTCAATTTTCTCCTCCAATCCCTCATATATCCCCCTTAATCAACCTTATAAATTTTTTCAGGAAATGCAAATGCTTCCATTGCCCTGCTCATGAAGTCCCAGCTTACTCTGTCGAATGCTTTCGATGCATCAAGATCCACCAACAATAATGGTATTTTCTTACATTCTGCTTCCCTCTGGATCATCAGTGTTCTGTTAATGTTGTCAAATGTTTGCCTCCCTGCCACAAAACCACAGCAATCCACATCCATCAATGTTGGCATTACTTTTGCCATTCTTTTAGCCATTATAGACATGAACACTTTATAATCCTGGTTTAGTACTGAAATGGGCCTGGATGAAGTTGGATCTTTACCCTCTTTAGGTATTGCAGCTACCACTGCTTTCTTCTAGGATGTTGGTACTTCTTTTCCTCTTAAAACACGGTTAAACAAAATCTTTCAGATCTTCTTCATTTTTCCCTCCTAGCATCCAAACTTCCACAGGAATACCATCTTTTCCAGGGGGCCTTCCTGTAGGTTGGTTATACATCACAATTTTTCTCATCTCCTCCTATCCTAAGCGTTAGTAATTGAGCCTCATCTACCTCTAACCTTGGCATATGTAATTCTTCCACAAACATTTCCATTTGTATCTTTTCTTGATTTCCATATTTCTTTGCTTTAAACAGAGTTTCATAGAATTTCTGAAATATTTTGAATACCTCTACAGGATCTCGTTACCTTCCTTGTTATAGGCTCCCTAAACCTGGCGACAGCCCTTTCAACTTTCTGTTGCCTGAGTCATTGTGCTAAAAGTTTTTGTGTTCCAGTGTTAATATCAAAAAACAGTTGCTTAACAGCAGTCTTTCTAAACTCGTGTATATTATCACTCGAGAAAGGTTTTCAGCAAAAAAAGATACAGAATTGGTCTTCATGTGCCCACCTTCTGAAGAGCCAAAAACATTATGGAGTAAAACCCCTTCCCCTCCTGGGCAAGTGAACTAGCTGAAAGGTAAAGGACTGCAGAACCTCCGAAAAATAAGAAAGCTGTTCTCAAGGAGGTCGAGGGATGCATGAAAAAAATGCAGGGGGGGGGGGTTCCAAACCACAAAATATACCCGAGAGTCTGAGTTGATCAGATGCCAGTTTGGAAGAGGTAAAGACAGGCAGTGAGGCAAGCAGACCTGGCCGAGGGGAAGGGATGGCCAAACATGAAATAGAAAAAGGCTTGTTTTGACAAGAAGGCTTCTAGGATGAAGGAGTCTGAGTAGACTTAACAGGAGGTACACACCTAGAATCCCCTTACCTTTAAGAGGAGAGCAAGTTCATCTACAAATCAAAGCAGACTTAAAAGTATAACTCCTCTGGAATTTGGGGATATGGGAGACACAAATATGTTTGAGTTCCTACAAGGCCTTACCCTTATCCTGGAGGGAATTAAATAAGTCAGCAGCAGCTGTCCCAAAAAGATTTTTGTTATCCAGATGGGCATGCAAAAGCTTGGCCTTAATATCATTAGGTAAATCCAGAAGAAGTAGCCATGAATAATCACTGAACCAAAGGCAGCAACCCTGGAAGAGGCATCAGCTGCATCACAGTTGCATTTTATCAAGCGACAAACAACATGAGTAGTGGACCCCAGCAGGGAAAGAACAGAAGCCTTCCCATCAGAATCAGGAAGGGAAGACACCACATTAGATACCTGGGAAAGGAGGGCCAAAACATACAGAGTCATATGGATCTGGTAATTAATGGTCTTAAAAGACAGAGTGTCAGCAGTATAAACTCCCTTACCCAACCTTTCCATGACCCGACTATCCCTATCAGAAGGAAAGAGCTTAGTAGGTGGCAACAACTTAGATTTGTCAGAAGAAGCTGAAACCACAGAAGGATCAGCAGAAGAGCTCTTATACAAAAACTTGCAGTCCTCAGGTACCTTGTAAAAACTGTCAGAAACTACACAGGCAGCAGAAAAGGTGTGCAAAATGGCAGCCAAAACAGGGGGGACAACTGATGGCTTGGGAGACGCCATCTGTAGGAGCTCACAGTACCTTGTTTGAATGTCTGAGACATGTGAATAATCACACTTAAAATACTCCATTATGCAGGCAACAGTATCCCACAAAGGGCAACTCTTGCAAGGGGGAGACTGGACTCAAAGAAACCTCTTCTTCTGAACCATAGTCCACAGTAGGAATTTTGGAAGAATAAGTCAGGGATTCTTCTCCAGAATCCAAGTTCTCATCTGGGAATACAATTTCCGATGCCTCTCATTATAGCAGAGTGCGCCTCCAGGCGTTTCTGCAGTCAACTCCTACTGCGCCTCTAGGCAACAAATATTGGTTGTTCTTATTTGTATTAATAATTCCAAAACCATGTTACATACAACGTATCAGAATATTTTATCTTGCAGCATGCAGGACGGCAAACATAACTGTACTGATATTTGACCTCTGTTGATGGGTATTTGTTAGTTCTGTAAGGTGATGATAACTTCATTTTTAAAGCCACAAGCCACACCCACTGGGAGTAAAGGTACACACTCAAAAGAGCTGTACTGGAGGGAATGAGATAACAGGGATGGAAGACCAGCAAAGTCAGGAGACAGACACCCCCTTGAGAAGGCTACAAGGCCATTAAAACATTACATAGATCTTGAGTTAAATACTGCCATTCTTGCTGGGCATCTTTAACAGGAGAGATACGTTTAGTTTTCTGCTTCTTTTTCCATGGGACTTCTATCCTAAAATCCCTCGGAGGTTCATACCCTTGAGGACATTCAATAATGGTAGTAGGCATTTCCTCCATTAAGAAAATCCAAGGAATTCTCCTCAGTCCCTCAGATATCAGCTGAGGTTCCCATTCATCAGGTGCCGATGTTGGAAAAGCCTCAGAGGATGTGTGAGAATTTGGACCCATGCCAGCCTCCAACAGGGTTGCGGCAGAGGAATCAGTGTCAAGCACTGGACGGTCTTCAGGGCTTTCACTCTCCTCTACAGAGAGATGTCCGGGGGAGGCTGGACAGCAACCAGATCAGGCTTAATCTTTTTGGCCTTTTTCTTGTCAGATGGTTGACACTCAGGCGGGAGACATCTGCCATAGCACCCTTAGCCAATAGCTTAAGTCAATTGTCCAGAAAAAATACAAGTCAACTCTCTTCCAAAAAACAGCAGGCAGGTAAGGTTATAAGTGCTTTTGTTCCCTTTATTCACACTCCAAAACGGAACTTCACACACCTTACCCTCTTCCCTCTTTTTACACAACTCAAAGTAATTACCCCAATCAACACATTTTACAGTTCATTAAACTTGCAAATTAATTCCTCCATTTAAATCCATCAATAGACATTTTAAAAAAATATATACATACATTTTCCTGTTTTACTAACCAAACTATAAAAAGTTTCTTTTCCATGTAGGAAAGCATTAAAAACCATCTACTTGATGAAATTATTTATTTATAAATGTAGATATATAAATGTAAACATTCTCCTAGTACCATTATTAACCATAAAAGCAGCAGAAGGAAAAACATTCCAATTCAAATCACTTCTTCCCTAAGATGTAATAAACTGCTTAATGAAATTCTGTCATTGATTTCAGGGAAAACTGTTGCATTTAATAATACCTGCCAATATGTTTCCCTGTACTCCAAAAAGCTGGGCCAATTGCCTCCCATCTCTTCTCTCCCTACTTTTTTCAGCACACAAAAAAGGAACTTCATAAAATCCTTACATCCCATACTGTGACTGTATAGGGAGTTGTTTTTATCCTGTCTCCTTATTGCATATGTGTGCTGATATATTCTCTTTTTTAATTTATTCTCCGTTTTTCCTATGTAATATGCACAGCAAGACTGGCAGAGGGCTGCATACACAACCACTTTTGTGTTGCAATTGTAATTTCATTACTGAAATTGTTCTTTTGTGACCTTCAATCACTACATTAGTTGTTTCATTTATAAACCTGCACTCCCAACAACCATAATATTTCTTCATACTTACAAGTGAAATCCTATCTTTGTTCTTTTTCCTTTCAAATACATTTTTGATGTTGAATCCCCTTGTAAATACTATTTTTGGTTTAGTGCCTACTTTTTCTGTCAACCTAAATGCTCCAAAAACGCAATTCCAGTTTTTTTTCTATTTTTTCCTTATATCTGAACTATTCTGATCATATGTTAATATGCAACAACAACTAGTACCATCTTCTGGTTTGTTCGTCCCTACCAGGCTCTCTGGATTTTTAGTATTGGGGGTAACTCTCACTTCTTCTATCTACTACATAGTTTTCTTTAGCCTCTTACTCTCAACATATCCTTCAGTTCATCTAGCCGTTCTTGAAATTTTTTATCATCTGTTGTCAATCTAGATTTCCTAGGGGTTCTGTTTTACTCCCCCTACCCGCCACAATTGGTCTCATTGGTGGATCCCCTAATGATTTAGGAATTTTGGGGATCCCAAAAAAGGCAGGAATTACTGGGTTTTTCACTTTCAAAAATTTCATCTCATTTTCACTGAAACAATATTCTTGAAAAGGTTCTTCTAAGGCCATATCCAATAATACATTAAAAATACTGATTTCATTCAGTGATGCCACACCGAAATACGAACCGTCATTCAGGCATTTCATCATTCTACTTGTGTAGTCATGATGACTCATTATGACTACACCTCCCCCCTTATCTGGCCTCATTATTCGTAGCTGTTTTTATTTATGCCATATACTCAACATGCAGACCAGCAGCAAAATCCAGCATTACCCACACCCAGGCGTGGGTTATTGCTATAATGTTGTTCTTAACATTTGCACTGTGCTCTTTAAATACATATTTCTTGTGTTCTAATTCAAGGTATTTTACTGGGTGAAGTTCGTAAAACTGTTTAGAAACAGGCATAACAAGAATATTTATTTATTTATTTATTTGCAGTCGGTTTGCCAGGATAGTCCATTGGGCCAAATGAACCAGTTTTCAATGGAGTCCTGGGGAGAAAAGCTCCAAAACTAAGTAGATTACAGTAGGTTATTCATAATAGTTGTACAAATTATACCATTATACAGAAGTTAAACATACAAGAAAAAAACAATTTGCAAATAATACAGCAAAAACTAGAATGAATACAGTGTAGTGATGAAATTAATAGGTAATACAGACTAAAAGGAAATTTAGCACAGAAGTACTAAGAAATAACAACATACTTGGAAGCAAGAATAAACTAAGAACACATTTTAACACAACATATTAGCTTTGAGTAACTGCTAAGGTGAGCTGAAAAGGGTGGATGTTTAAGACTGGATAACAATGACAGAGGAGTGTATAGACACCAGTAAATTATTTGTAAAATGAAAGTGCGAAAAAGATTTTGCCATTCACAAAGCAATTGCAACATTTTTGAAGGAATGGGCCTTGTATCTTCAGCCTCTAACTTTAAACATTTCCAAGACTGCTGTTCATCAAGTTAAGGTGGATCTCCCTCCAACAGCAAATTAATTCAACAAAAATGGCACAAATGTTCAGCAAATAATGCATCATCACATAGCTATGTGCTCACAGTCACTAATCTAAATGGGTTCTTGTTAGGTGCCTGGAGGGCATGCCTTATTGACTGTAACTACCACCCCCCACACGCACTTTTTTTTTTTTTATTTACATATTTATTAATGTAAAGGCAAGGTGGCAAAAGTACTGGGATGGTAGTCTTTGGGATAAGTTATAAATAATTTTACAACTGGTTTGCTGTCAAAGAGCAGTGTGCATGCTCTGTCTGTTAAGTGAACAATACACCATCTATCAGAAATATTAAAGGAAACACTGGTAAGACTGCAACTCTAGTAATGCATTATTGGTTAAAATGACTCCACTGGTCCCTGTTTGTAATTAAAGTCCTAGTGGATTAAAATGCGACGCCCACTTTCCAAAATTGGCTAAGCTTCTGGGGTCATTTTAAGGGGATCCAGTATCTGTCAGCCTGGGACAACATGGTCGACAGGCCACGATGCTTTGTCAGAGATGGCCTGCACCTGTCGCCCCTGGGATTCCAGATACTGGCTAAGGTTCTTGCCGCCCCTATAGTGTCTTTTTTAGGCAAGGTTCAAATTACAAACCCACCACCGAAACAGATACAGGCAAGCAAAAACTGTGAGTAATGCTACTCAACACTAAGTCAAAACCTCAAAATGCACTCACTCGAGGCACTCCTTAAAATGGAGAACTGGAGAATGTGCAGTCACTAAAACCTGGTTCAAGGCTCAAGAGAGCACCCCTGCATTACCAGGATATAACTCATACCATACCTTTTGGCCATCTAACCAGGACCGGAAAACCAAGGGGGGAGGTCTGTCCATATTCATTAAGGATAACCACACCTCCAGGCTAGTTGCCCAACATAATGCACCTGAAATTATCCAAGTGCAACTAACTCTGGGCAAAACTGCAATCCATATTGTAGCTTGCTACAGATCCCCCACCATGTCCCAGGATTCCCACTCCTCTTTTCTTGACATACTAGAAAGTATTGGTGTTCAACCAAACACCCTAATAATGGGTGATTTCAACTACCCCACCATTAACTGGGAAAACTACTCATGTACAAACTCCTTCACTCAATGCTTTCTAAAATTCATAAAACTCCAATGCCCTGGATCAACTTAGCCACACTCCTACCAGGGGCAACAATATCCTAGACCTACTCATTACCAACATGAGTGACCAGTGTTCCACACATGAAGTCAACTCCTCGTTGGTCAGATCCGACCATAAGCTAATCACCATAGATATCCACATTCCACATCCCGGCCCCCACCCCCCATCGAGGAAACCACTGTAAAAAAATTTTCCAAAGACAACTTCATGCTTCTTAAGAAAGAAGTGGCCAACTTCACGACACCCATGCAGACAGAGAATACATTTACGTCCGCCGAATCTTATACAAATGAACTCTATAAGCACTTACACAAGTGCATGGATCATGCTATCCCTAAAAGAACCAAGACGCTATCCTCCAAAAAAAAAAAGCAAGCCAATCTGGTGGTCTCTTGCTATAAACAAACTCTACAACAGAAGGAAGAAAGTGTGGCAAAACAGAGTAAAATCCCATGAGTGGAGGAGCTCCCTTGGTCAGCCTCAGTAAGAAGCTGATATCCCTCATAAAATCCTCCAAAGCCAGCTATGAAAACAATACTGCCACTGACTCTAAAGACAACCACAAAGCATTCTATAGCTGTCTCAAGAATCTCAATGGCAACAACCAGATCTGCTCTGAGTTGCAGCACAATGGCACGAAAATTACGGAACCAACTGATATCGCTAACATCCTGGCTGACAGGCTCAGTGCTAACTTTACCCCCACCCCCTGAAGGGCCCATATCCATACCAGAAGAATGCAGTGCCCCTGCAACCACAACTAAGCAGGTAAAAACAGTACTCTCCAAAGCCAAGAACACAGCATCAATGGGACCGGATAACATCACAGACTGTGTTCATAGATTCATACTAAGCTAACTGCCCTTGCGTGCCATTTTAATCCTAGTCAGTTATCCCTTGTGAGACTCAAGCCCTGCACCTTGTGTTTGTAAGGCAAACACCTTAACCATTAGGCCACCCTCCCAACCCTGCCAGAGATGGCCTGCACCTGTCCCCTGTAGTCACAGTGCAAGCTTGGTGAGAATGAATATCCTGTAGTTACAGGACTGGCATATCCCTCCTATATGAACTTCAGAATGAACTGGCCCCCCACCTAAGCACCATGTTCATTCATAGCCTCACGACAGGCTTTGTACCCACTGAATGGTGCACAGCAACAGTTATATCACTCCACAAAGGGGGAGCCACCACAAACCTTGGGAACTATCAACCTATTAGCCTAATGAGCCTGGTTTGCAAGGCCATGGAACGTATCATCATGGACCTCATAAACAAAGGCATTGGTAACCTCCAAACTCTGGACTCCAACCAGTTCGGGTTTGTGAAGGGCAGATCATGTCTACTGAACCTGATCAACTTCTTTGAAACAGTCACCAAAGCCATGGACGAGGGTAAGGCAGTTCACACAGCCTATCTTGACCTCACCAAGGCTTTTGACACCACCACCCCATTCTGGAATCAGATAAACTCAGTAAACCGGGTATAAATCCATACGTCACAAGATGAGTTGCCATCTGACTCACTGACAGAACCCACACTGTAAAAGTTGCAGACTCCAAATCTGACTTCAAACTTGTGACAAGTGGAGTACCACAGGGTTCAGTCTTTGGTCCTCTCCTGTTTGGGATCTACTTCTCTGAAGTATGGGCTAACACAGAGTTCTGCCGAGCAGTTCCAGGGTTCAACACTGACTATACGCTGCACTCAGGACCAGCCTTAGCAAGTGTGCGGCACAACTGTAGAGCACAATTTGAACCATGTACATGGGGTCCCACAGCTGACTGAGTACCACCATACCCTCATCCCAACCCCTTCTGCCCAGAAGCCTCCTGGACCTAAAATTATTTCAACGTAGACATCAGGAAACACAACATGCTATTACCGGTGCTGTAAGAATAGGAGGATAAAGCCTTGACCATAGCCTAAATGACCCTCAGTTTAGACCCTTGACAGTGAAAAACAGAAAGGAGGGATATGCCAGTCCTGTAGCTGCAGGATATTCATTCTCACCAAGCTTGCACTGTGGCTGCAGGGGAAAGCAGAAGCTCATCAGGCAGTTGGGGGGAGGTCTGGGCTTGGTTAGGAGGATGTGGGCATGGCAGCTCAAGACGGGGATGGTAAGTCTTGCTGGTGAATGTGGGGAATGCTACGTGCACACACTTAAGGGCCTTAGATGGTCTTTGATGTGAGTGCACCAGGGGCGGGGTCATTAATGGTGTTGATGAGAACACACAGCATCCTCATGGCTGAGTGGTTGAACCCTTAAAAACTTGTTAGTCAAACATGGAGGCAAAAATGATGCACTAAAAAAGTCTTTAGCTATTGGTTTATATTTTGACATGCAGATGTACATTATTAACTTCTAGTGTCAAGTTAAATACTCTACACATACCTGTGTTTTTAGGAGGTACTGCAGTCAACACCAAGCAGACCATGATACTCTGAAGTAAATGCATTTGAAACATAAAACCTGGTAAAATACTTTGAAAATACTTTGGCTCATCATAGTCGCCAACTCTCTTACCCAAAGCACAATGTCATTGGATAACAGGAAATGTGGGACAAATGTCAGTTGGGAGGGATATGATGGTTGTAGGAGCCAAAACAGAGAAAGAACATTTAAACTGAAATGTACAGTCTTATCTCCATACCCTTTTCTTCCTTTATGGGCTTCCAGTCATCTACACCACCTTTGAATTGTGGGAGTTCTTTGCTCAGTAAATCCTTACCATGCGACAGTCAGTATTGTTTCTACAAAACCATAAACTTCTAAACTTCCTTGAAATGCTCGAGTAACAATCACATCTGAAGTCTCTCCTTAGAAATAGTATTTCTCATCCATGATCCAATTATTTCTGAAGGTTAACTTATGTATTACTTATTTTTTACTAAACTGTTTAAGTGGACTAATGCTTGCAGATCATTGCCAGCCATATGTCACACCACAACGGTAACGAATAAAAAATGAGCATGGAAAATTTAGAGTAGCCTAGCCACTAAGTATCAGCTTTTGGCAAGTGGGAGGAGATCAGAATGCCTGAAAGAAACTCACATGAATACAATTTCTTTAGCTTTTCACGACACTCCCCCAAATCTCCACCACATTCCAGTCTAACCATTATCCATCTTTAAATTTCTGTTCGTCATTCTCTGGTTTGTATTCGACTCAAACTACTCTGTTGTACTGTATTTGTAAGTTAAACTGTTTCTGTTTTCCACTTTCAGCCAAGTGGGATCATTTTTATATCCAGTTCTGTCTGCCACCACTTGGCGTGCAAGCACACGCACACACACACACACACACACACACACACACACACACACACACACACACACACACACACACACACACACACACACCAAGTTTATTAAGATAATCGTGCTCCTATTTGTGACTGTATCAAGTGTCTCTATGTTACACTGTTGAACTGGTAACATTTTGTCACAAGTGTTAGTGACTGGAAGTTACTTTACATCATAGTATCTGCGCATTTTTTTGGGGGGGGCTTACCAGTGTTTGTTTTATTGCTGTCTATAACTATTCAGCAACAGCAGCCAATCATGCACCCCACCTCAGCAGAGAAGTAAAACAAAACACACTACTTAGATCAATCTTAAAATAAAATCTGCTCTATCATCTTTGAGAGTAAATGCAGCAGAGCACAAAAAGATTATTGACCTCCATTTTGAGTTGAAAAACATACTGTGCAGTTAGAAAAAGCAACTGGATACTTTGGGAGTGTGAGTAGCTAATATTTTGAGTCATACTAATAGCATGTCGCTGTCCGGTTCGATTCTCAGCTAGAGCGTCCTCTGCGTGGAGACATGCGTGGATGGGCGTACTTTCGTTGAAGGTTGTGCGTCAGGCCTGGCAAGCCAGTACGTAAAAATCAACTGCCAATCATTAGCAGACCGGAGTTCCGTTGTGGCGACCCCTAACCAGGAAAAGCCGAAAGACACAAACAAAACCTTATCGAAAAACCTAGTCAGCAA